>NW_027526460.1:29947675-30163891 GCF_048455015.1 Haemaphysalis longicornis
ACCGTAACGCTACTTATCAGTGTGCGAGGGGCGTTCATAAGTTCGCGCATTGCTGCAACTAAAAAACATACATATCTGGCAATGACCCTCCGGCGGGAGTTTAACCTTCCTCTTTAAATCCTCCCGCCCCCCGTTATCCCAAGGTCGTGCATTCTTTCCACCGATGGACGAGGTGCCGCAGACCGTCGCTGTTGAACTCCTCATTTGAGAGTTCAGTGAGAGCTCCATTTCAGCAATCACTTCCTGACGCTATTGAGTATGTTCGACCGCAATGAAATGATGTGCGCAATTTCACAACAGTTCCACAAGCTGGGACATTGCCGCTGTCCACAAATACCGGAGAGGCTTCGAGGTTTCCAGATGGAAGCTGTCGTTATGCTTTCCTGCCCTAGCCGTGTTTCGTGGTGTTGCATCGCACGCAGAGGGGCGTGCACTCACCTTTATCGTGTACGCGTGTTCCAACTTTATAGTAACGGTAATGCGAACCTTACGAACAGATTGATTGATTTCTGATTGCACGGTTTTAACGCACCGACGCAGCGCAGGCGATGAGGCGCGCCGTAGTGGAGGGCTCCGGATTAATTTTGACCACCTGGGGATCTTTAACGTGCGCCGAAATCTCGTACACACGGGCGTTTTTGCTTTTCGCCTCCATCAGAAAAGCGGCCGCCGCGGCGGGAATCGAACCCGCAACCTTGTGCTCAGCAGCGCAACGCCTTAGCCACTGAGCCACCAGCGGCGGGAGAACCTTACGAACACCCATCGTACGTTACAGTTAAGTCCTGCATGTAACAAACCTTTAAGTAACAAATTCCTGGCTTTGACGAGGTTTTTCAATTCCTATTTGCACTCCCATTGAAGCCCAGGTGTTTTGCGGGGCCTGTATGTAACAAAACGTCGCGGTCATTAACCTTGATGCAAAGAATTCGCTGCGCCCATGAGTCATTGTTTTTGCTCTCTTTTTCGGAAAAGAAGGGTAGAGAAACTCATTAATTTAACGAATTCCGGCCAGGCCGCAAACTACCGTGCGTTTCGACGCGTGAGTGCGACGCGTGAGTGCGAGCTCGGTTGCGCGCTGGTCTGCTTGTCGGCGTGTAGTCGTGCATCTCCGGACTGCTATGGTGTCTATTCGTCGGTGCTGAGTTCTGCTGCCAAAAAAACGAAAGGGTTTGCCTTTCCAAGACAAGCTCGAAATTTTAAATGCCGCCTCCGCCAGCGAAAATGAAGAACGTCGCTGCCCGCTACAGTATCCCAGCTACTCAGACACCCTCAATATTTTTGAGTGCGAAAAAGAGCACCACGTTCTCGGAAAGGCGCCCTTTCCGCATCAGGTTTTCTCTTGAAACGCGTTAAGGCATCGAGAAGTGTCAAAAGGAAAAAGTGATACGTAAGTATAACCATTGTGAGTTTAAGAGTGAGTGACCGCGCTTCTTTGGAGTGCCGAGTAGTGACTAGTACGAAAGCAGCAGGCGCATATCACCCAGTTTTTCGCATGTGAAATGAATCATTGCATAAGGAAAACGAATTTTGCGTTCGCTTCCCACTGGGTCCTTTCCAAGTAGGGAGTGCTTGGAAACGAGGCTGCGGACCAGTTGGCTCGTGAAGCGACATCGTGCACTCGTCTTCTGAAGGTGGCCCCAGGTGAACGGCGCATTTTAAAAACAATCATACAAAATCATTTCCGCTCTCTTTGGCTACCACAACATCGACCTTGTGTCACCAAAGGAATGAAGAGGACCGAGGCAACCTTACTGTTCCGCATCCGGACCAACTCAGCGCGGACACCGGCGTGGCTCCATAAGCTGAACATTATCTCTTCACCTCTGTGTGGAACGTGTGGTGCTACAGGCGACATCGTACATTTTATTATGGACTGCCGAGAGCATGCGGAGGAGCGGTTAGCTTGTTTAAAGAACTGCGAAGGATAGCCGCTCCGCAGGCCTCTTTGAACGATTTAATTTTCCCGGAAGGTCATTGGATCACGTGGAGGGACATCTTTCGTTTGATCCTGCAATTTTTACGTGTCACAAGCTCAGCGAGTCATGGTAATTCCCGCGCATAGCGGTAAAAATGTGCTGATCGGGTGAGCAATTGCCGGCATAACCACGCAAGGCTAGGTGCACCCGTCAATAAACATCCCACCACCACCACCCACCAAGGGTGAGTTCACCGTCACTGATGTCCAGTATTTTGATTTCTTTTGTGCTTAATTTAAGTGAGCCTAAGCTCGAAACCTGCATGTAATAAAAACCTGCACGTAACGAAAACCTGCATACAACGAAAAATTTTGATTTTTTTCCAACTTCGTTCACCAAGGTTTAACTGCATACCGTTATGCTGTAGTGAAAACCACCGACAAACAGACCGCCGGTGTCAAGACTGAAACCAAAGATACCGTAATTTTAAAGCATTTATATGTGGATACAACGATGAAGTCCGTCCGTCCGTCCGAAACACTCTGCGTGTCACACTTTCACCTTAAAGCAAAATACTGTTAATAAAAGGCTCGAGTGCCTTCAATTTTTTAAGTAAGCCTGTTTACATTGTCCCAAAAGACTGTATTCCCACCAGTAGTGCATTTGTGTATTGTAATTAAGCTGAGTCTACAGAAGCTTGTTGCGCGCGGCTTAAAGATGCATGGGGTTCTATGGAGATATTTAATATAAGGCCTTAGGCCTTCATACTCTGATTTTGAACTGCTTACACTGCCCACAGAAAACTTCCTTTCCAGAAATGCACTTGTGTAGAGTAGTGAAGCCGGCCTTAAAGGCAATGGTGCATAGCCTTCCATGAGTCCTTATGGGGCATTTAATAAACGGCCCTTGGACCTTCTATACTGTAGTATCAGATTGCTTATGTGGCACCCAGAAAAGTGTATTCCCAGCAATGCATGCGTGTATATTAGTGAAGCCGACTTTTAAGAGGATCGTTGTTTAATGGAGCGGCTTAAGCATCTATCTGACAATTCCCATTTGGAAGTTCCCCGCAATTTCGCCTCGATTTTTTAGATCACTGTTTCCAGTGATGACAACATTCGTGAATGCTTTTCCACGCCGTGGCCACAAGGTCACTACGTTCCAAATAAGTTACTCATCTAAGTGCGGCGGGAAGTGCTGAAAAAAAATCGTAAAGACAGTTCCTGAAAGTATATTCAAGCCAAGCTCAAAAGGACGTAGAATGGGTCTAGTTGGTGGATCTTCATGTTCAATTGCGCTAAGTATACAGACGAAAGTGTCCTTTCGTCTGTATACTTAGCGCAATTGAACATCAAGCCAAGCTCCTGTTTGACGGTATGCGTATAAACTGTTTCCTTATGAAAATTTCGTTCGCGACCGGAATACGCAACCAACGCGCCCTGTGGGTGACTGTGTGTTTGCTCCGCTTCTGAAAGTGCCAGCAATGCCAGACAGCACAACTGAATTTTTTTCTGCCCCGCATAAAGAGTCAGCGAAGTACTGAACATTGCTACAAGGCTATATGCACAATCCCTAAAACATGGATCAAAAACCTGCTATTCAAAAATCGATCGAACTGCCCACACGCTTACGTTTTAAGTACAACTTGATGAGCATGGGAACTGTTTATACCGAAAATCAAGGTTTTATTCTGTTTATTGCAAACAAACAAACAGCGTAGAAACCGTCGTTTCTCGGCAGTGGACCAGACAACGTGAACCATACGCGCCGATATTCGCACAGGGAAATAATAAAACCTAGGTATACCTTATGCCCAACGTTTCATTTTAAAATAAAAAAAGACGAACTAGCACAGCGACTTATCTGTTCAATCATCATCAATCATCATCACCACCATCCTATGTGCGCCCACTGCCGGGCAAAGGCCTCTCCCGTGGACCTCCAATTATCCCGGTCCTGCGCCAAATGTGACCAATTTATCCCCGCAAACTTTTTGATCTGATCTGCCCATCTAACTTTCTGCACACCCCCTGCTACGCTTGCCTTCTCTAGGAATACACTCTGTTACCCTTAATGACCAACGGTTATCTTGCCTTCGCATTACATTTCTCTTAATTTCTACTAATATGTCTACTAATATGTCTACTAATATGTCCTTAACACGCGTTTGTTTCCTGACCCACTCCGCTTTCTTCTTGTCCCTTAATGTTACACCTATCATCTTCCGTTCCATTGCTCGCGGAGTCGTCTTCAGTTTAAGTTGAACTCTCTTAGTGAGCCTCCAAGTTTCTGCTTCTGCTTTCTTCTCTGTTCACCTGGGTACTAATTGGACTACCGCGAAGACCTAGAAGTGCGTCGAATCAAGACTTAAACATCATGTTTAAACCTAAGCCATTCTTCGGCGCACCTAAATCTGCAATGTGCATTGCAGGCGAAAACATTATGGCTACCCCTGGCGATACTTATCGAAGATTTCTTTACCGCCACATCGTTTTCACGTCCCTCGCTTTTTCTTTCTCAATCCTCCAAAACACAATGTTTTGACGGGAAGACCGGCATCCTTCACGCCATAGCTTCCACAGAAGCCGAGTGTTCCGTGGCTGGGGTGCACCTGGTGTACTCCACTGCCGTCACGTTCACTTGGCACGCGGTATGACGTCAACGCCGCACGCTTTAGGTCAACTCTTGTCCCGCTGATGGCAACTGTAGAGAGTTATAGCAGAGCGAAGAATTGGTCACCCGCACGGTACCGATACATCGGCGCTTGCGCACAACCAGTTTAGCCGTCTCTGCACACGCGCTGTGGCGCTCATCGCCTGCCAGGTACCTCACCGGGACCGGTTCTTCGCTGTGCTATGACTCTCCTGTCTTGTGGCACTGCCAACTCGATCTCCTCCCTTTTGGCCCAAAGGGAGAGATCGAGTGGCCTGTGGTTGTGGTAACGTACTCGGCTCATATACTTGCGAGATTCGAAATTGATTCACATGCGAACTCCAATGGAGAGAGAGAGAGAGAGAGAGAGAGAGAGAGAGAGAGAGATGAGAGAGAGAGAGAGTAGAGAGAGAGAGAGAGAGATGAGAGGAGAGAGAGAGAGAGAAGGGGGGGGAAGGGGGGGGAGACTTTATTGGCCCCAAGTGAGACGACTTTGTTGCAAAAGGTTCGCATATCGTTGTGTTGTTTAGTAAATATGTGCTGTGTTCCCTTGAGTTCATAGCGATGTGCGGGCTTTCACATCATGTGTGAGAGGGTAGCCCCCCCTCCCCTGAACAAAATTTGCATTTCGGGTTATATAAGTCGGGATTCATCTGATGATACAGGAATGGGCTTGGAAACGAATTGGTCTGCAATAGTCGTAGTGCTACAGCCTATTTTCTATCGAGGGACTGATGGGGGCCGGGATATGATCGTCTGCCCTCCCTATAGTAGTTGAGAATTTTCTGAAACATGAGAAGCCTGTCGCGCGAATTCAATTTTCTTTTCAAGCTATTTGATTCACATTATAGAAAATATTCCACATACGCGCATTGGCACAAATTCCGAAATTTCTGTAAGTGTTTTTGTACATTTTTACAGTGGCGGCAGTTTTCTGCACCGGACACATTTTCGCACAATGGGCACTTCAGACTTCGAAGTCGAACCCATGAAAATCGAGGTGATGTAGCTTCAGCGGCAGGTTCGTCATTGTACGATGTCCGTATGCACTTCACTATCGGTCATCTACAGCACTGACCTTTCTTTCTCGCTAGTGCTCGACATACCTTCGGTTTGAATGTTAGGCGTCGATGTGGTTGGCATGCATGCCAACCACATCGAAAAGGTGGCAAGCCGACAATGTGCGGTGCTTGCGGCACCGCACATTGTCGGCTTGCCACCTGAAGTGCAAACGATGCGAGGGCACTTTCGTAAAACAAAATCGTAAACGAAAAAAGGGTGCGGTCATGGCTTTAAAAAAAACCTTCGAATAGAAATTACGCGACGTATCGAACAGTAGTTGGCAAACTCGTTGACCATATGAAGAAATTCAAGGTTGTCCTCTTTTTTTCGTCCAGATTGCACGCTTTCCTAATCTACCTCGTTTGAGTGTTTGTTCCTCTGGGTTTTTTTAACAGCAAAGCTCTTTAAGCTTTTAGTTCCGCCGTATAGCGTTACCAGAAAAAAATATCAAGAAAAAAGACCGAGCGCACGTGAGCGAGCGCCTATGTGAGGAGCGCTCGGCGTCGGCCAGGCTTACGCCACATGAGGAGCTGGCTAAACATACCGAGAAAAAATACCGAGGGCACGTGAGCATGTTCCTCGTGAGGAGCGTCCGGTGTCGGCCAGCTCGACCTTCGAGAACATCTTGCCCAGCGTTCATGACGTCATTTCTCGCGTGCTGTTCTCCTTGCCAGTTCACGTACGTTCGCGCATGATGGGTTCGCCGAGACCACGGTGTAAGATATATTATTAGGTGAGGACACAGCTTACAAAACGAACGTGTGCTCTTGGTTTTGATAAAGTCGCCAAACTGGCGCCGCTGAGACCGTTGATTGCAGCGCCCTCCAGCGGCAGAGAAAAGAAGCTGCCCGAGCGCTGCCCACTCGGAGGTGTTCGGATCCCTTCGGCTCCTTGTCGGGCCTTCCCGGCAGCTTCCGTAATTGGTCGTCTGCTCGATTTCTGCTCGCCGCAGCTTGGCTGGTTCCGCCGGCCGTGGGTGCCATATGGTGGGTGCAGACGATAATTTGAAGAAAGCCGTGCGAAAGCCATTGCGCTCGCCCCAGTGTTTCAACGTGTTGTAAGCATGTGTTTTGAGTCGGTAACAATCAAAAGAAAGTATAAAACACTAAACCGAATGGAATGTGTGCCGCGGTAGCCGTTGAGCGCTCACACAAATGAGATTTTATGCTGCGTTTTTTATGCTTGCGCAAAGAAAAAATAGGGTGCAAATGTTTTATTGAGTACGTACTGCAACGGGTGGCAAGAAAACGTGACAGTAATTAACGTTACCTGCGACCGTAAACGAATGAATGCGTGCTCTGCAGCCATCCCCAGCAGAAAATGACGCTACTTGCGGTCAGAATTTTCTGAGAGTGCGGTTGCGCGAAAGGGTTCTGTTTGGTGCTTTGAGGGGATGTACTACTGAATGTCGAAGAGGTGCGCGCTCGCAAACGATGCAGTGCCGTCGACTTTACCGTTCGCTACAGACCCCCAAGCTACTCCGTACAAGCAGCGGCAAAAGAAAGCGTCCGCTGCCGGAACAACGCCCCGGCATGCAAGGAAAGTAGGCAGTTTGTGAAATGGATTAAACTGGCGGCGAATACGCTGATGTTTCTTCGTCGTAAATGACGTTGCACAACTGGGGTAAGTCCATGCACGAAGCAGCGGAGACGAATCGATGTTGTCAAACTCACCGCTGGTGTCCAATGTTCTGAGGCGCTGCGCGCGCGTCTTAATGAACTTAGGACGCCCGAAATCTCGCAGCTGTTTAAACAATGCAATAAATTACGCGTTAAGATTGCGTTGTGTGAGCTCACACGGTGAGCTCAAACAATGTTGTTTTACACGCAGGCCGCTGGTGCCTGCGAACCACGTGGCTTCGGACAGTCTTTGTTCAAGTCACTTCAAGCCTCGGTCGCTTCGAAGCTTAGTTAAGAGTTCTGCCACCAGATGTCCTTTCAATCAAAGGTCCACGCGCGGCGCCACGGCGCCACCAACTCTGTTTGACAGATTTTTGGGCTGCTGTGTCCACACCTAAAAGTATATCTTACACCGTGGCCGAGACGCAGAGTTCAGGCTACAGATGCCGAGTTCGCGAAGCCGGATTCCTCTGGTTCTAGCGCGTGCTAACGCGGTCCACGTTGGGAGAGATGTGAACGGCTGCGGACAAAACGGATCCGGGCCCAGAAGCGCCAACTACGGGGGAGCAGTGGGGCTCGTGCCCCCCCCCCCCCCCCGGACGGCTTTACGGGGGGGCAGAGCCCCCTCCGGCCCCGGCTGAGGATTTTTTTAAAGACTTGGCTCGGCTCTGCGTCCGTCGACATCGTACTGTCTGCCAACTATTGTTTACAATAGGGGTTGGGATCTTGAAAGACAGTTCCGTACCCCCGATGGGCAGGGGGAAACGCAGGGCCGTGTGGTTTTTCTTCACGGTGAGTTAGACGTGCTCAGTGTGTGGATTGTCGACAACAATGTAGCGCTGCGCTTGGCTATGGTGGCTAGAAGGGTGGCCCTTCTAGCTACCATAGCTTGGCTTCAGCAGCACGCCACCAAAGCGACATTTTGTCGAGAGCATAGGTCGGCGCACTCACTCGTGAGTACACTCATTTGTACTTATTTGTACTCAAACTCATGAAAGAGCACGATGATGAGTGAGTACACACCCAGATTAAAAAAAAAAATTCCCTCGCACTTCCCCGAGGGGGAGAGTGTGTAAGTGCGAATGCACGGTTGTTGATTGCGCGATTACGGTGGATATCGTGATCTTAATGAGTAGTTGAGAGATCACACACACGCACACAACTACAAAGAAAGATATTTCACTCGTTATTGCTGGTACCGTTGCCCGGTCCGCCATCATCGTTATCGAGATGCAGGACCAGCGACTGCTCTCGACGACGGCGCGCGCTCGACTAATACCCTCCCGCGCCACGCGGCCGCTACACGAGCGCCCTCACGCGTCGGAATGCGGAGCGCCCGCTACGCGAGCGAGAGCTCTCCCGCCCGAAGTGGAGAGGAGGCGCCCAACACCCGCAGTCACTGAGCGGAGAGAGGAGGAGGAGAGTAGCGCCCGCCGTTACGGCGAGGGCTACACGAGCGCCCTCACGCGTCGGAATGCGGAGCGCCCGCTACGCGAGAGCTCTCCCGCCCGAAGTGGAGAGGAGGTGCCCAACACCCGCAGTCACTGAGCGGAGAGAGGAGGAGGAGAGTAGCGCGCACCCATCTCCCCCCGTTGCTAGGGAAGACGAGGAGCGCGCGCACCCGCAGCTGTTGCTATGCGGACGACGGCGGCGGACGATTCAGGCTCGCTTAAGAAGTGCATTCGCACTTAAAACGTGAGCATGATGACGATTGAGTACAGGGGTAAGTCCACTACTTGTGAGTACAGAACTCATGCTTGCACTCGTGAGTACATGCACTCGTGGGTACAGCAGTGCAAACAAGTTCTATCACAAACCCAAGTCCGGACGCACGTGTACGAGTTTCAGACATTTAGCGGTGGCGCTGTGCTGCTTAACTCTCAAGGATGGTAAAATGAGGCAACGAAAACTGCACCTCCCTCCTTTGCCTGTCCTTGTTTGGCGCTGTTAGCGTTTTTCGGCGGTCGCTTGCTAAGGGGTCGCGGTGAAAAGAGAAAAACGAGGGGGTTAGGTCCCGGTGGGAAGCGCAGCCACAGTTGCTCTGTTTCTACGGCACCTGTTGATTGGAGCAGTTATTTTTATTTACAAATTCGCGGCCTGGGAACGCGTAGCTGCTTCGTTCCGCTGGCTTCATTCAAATTGTTTTAGGGGCATTCCGGTGGTGGCTGCTCACAATGCATGCACTGCGCGCACCGAAGTCGCTCTTTTCCCGTCTTAAGCAGTTTCCATAGATGCATGTCATGCTCTGGAGTCGTTTCGTGAGCGGAACCGCTCATTTAAGCAGTCGCAGTTAGTTTACGTGATTCGCGTTAAATTGACTGCATGGTTTGCGTCAACCACATGGATTTATTAGGCTCCCGTTTTGAAACTTTGTGCTCAGGTTTGGTAGGACTATGTCCTCGTGCTGTCTATTTACAAGTGAGCATATAGCCCCACCGTGCAGGTTGTGGGTTGTTAATCGGACATCATAATGTCCAGTCGAACGCGTGTGACGCGTTGTTTCGCCTCGCATATTTTGTCGAACAGCGCTGGCATCTAGCTGCTGGAGGAGCGTTTTGCTTTCGAATGGCAACCCGATGCGCTGCTTCTCGTTCATGCCACCGTGTAATGATGAGGCTGACAATGACGGCGAATTTCGGTGGTTGTTCTTCCCCTACTTTCATCTGCTGTTTACTGGCGGGGCGACCACTCCTCGCTAGCAACTTGTGCCGAGTTTAAGCTCGCACTGTGGAAGGCCTTGTGAAAGGACCGTTTTATATGATGAACGCCAACGCCAGACGTTGGGTTTTTACCTTTAGCTCGCGTCTTGGAACGTCTCGTACAACATGTTGCTTGCCCATAACGACGCCACCGCATTTTTTTATCGATAGCTCTCAGCTTCATCAGCGCTTCTCGAACCAAGAGCTGTAGATTTCCACTGTGCAACCAACGCACCAACACGGGAATACAGTGACATCAGTGCAAGCTATCACGCCTCCGAAAAGCCTGTCTGCAAACTTTGTTTTCGAGGTCACAAAGCACGGCAGAGCAGTTGGGCAGTGTTGTAACGGCTGTCAAGCACCGGTAGCAACTGGGTGCACTTCGGCCGTCGACTGCGAGCGATACCCGCTCCAAGCCTCCAAAACACATACACTGTTGGGACTGGGCCATCCCAGCTCAGTCACTACTGTTGCGACGTTGCCCTGCACAGTCCGCTATCGACGTGGCGCAGACCATAGCGACGAAGTAGCCGAGCTGACGGTTATTTGAAGCAGCATTTATATACAATATATACAAAGGTAGCAAGCGCGTTACATGTCTAAGACAAGCGCGATAGCACTTCTCAACTCAGGGCCTTTGATGAGATGCCGCCGCACGACCGCTTCTTCCGGGCTGGTTTTATACCCCCAGGGTTCCGTTGCAGCCGCGTGCAGTTACAATGCCTCCAGTCGGAGCTATCACTGGCCGCATTATGAATCTGGCGAATGGAGGCGAAGCGATTGCGTCAGCCGAGCCACCACGACCGGGAAAGGGAAGGCGACTCTGCGGCGGCGTCTCCAGGCGTTACTTGCTGCGTGTCTGCGGGGATTAATTAGTTCATCCCAGACATGATTTGGTCCAGCCGTCGCGATGGGAAAGGGAGAGCAGACTCGGCGGTGCCTTTCCCTCTAAGTCGCGGCACGTCTGACGCGGGCGGTTTGACCTAGGCGCGAATCAACCCCACCATCGGCACGTCGCCAGGTGCAGCGAATTTGTGTCGGGCGCTTTGGCACAACACACACACGTATACAAAAATGAGTGGTCAAAGTCAGACCCCTTTCGGGGGCTCTTAACGGAAATGAACATAGCAGCGCGTAGCGCCCCTGTCGTGTCCCTTTCTCGTGTCCCTTTCTTTTTACCCCCGAACTGCCCATTAAAAGAAAAACAAATCGACTCGTTTTTTGTGCTGATGGTTCAGTCATGCAATATTTTTGAATAAATGTGACCAGGAAAACACGTGTTCAAAGAAATTTCTACTGGATGCGTCAAACCGCTGAAGTTCACGGTTCATAGATTTGCGGGACGTCTTATTTGGGACACCTCGTAGTGAGTCGACACAATGTAAAAGGCCCTCACTGCTGCAGGTGCCCCTTATGGTGATGATGATTAGTGGTAGCCTCTTTGTAACGGGGTGATGACGTGTCATCTCATAGGGACCCCCCCACCGCTTCCTCCCCCCTCTCTTCGCCGCTGCGAGGCGCACTCCAGGTCTGCCCCCCCCCCCCCCCCCCCGGAAAAATAAGAAGTCTACGTCACTGTCCGGGCCTGCCACTTATGGGGAACTTTCAGCGGCAAGCTCGGAAATACGTGTGAGGTGCGACAGCTGGGTCTCCGACGGAAAGAGAGGGGCTGCGAGCTCTGCTGTTTTTCTAGCCTTACACCACCAGTGCAAGCTGCGCCATTTTTTTCCCCCGATTGCATGCTTTCCTAATCTAGTTCGTTCGAGTGTTTTTTGTTTTGTTTTTTTTCCTTCTCGGGTTTATCTTTTTTTCAGCTGGTAATCCCGCAATAAAAAAACAAATAAAAATGCATTTGCTGTAGTTACTTCGCCGTCGAAATGTAGGCTCGGTCAAAAAGTTACCCGATTAGAACGGTTTTCCCACGCTAGCCGCGAGGTGCCTGTGACAACACCATAATAACTTTCGCAGTTAGCTGAAAACATAACAGCGCCATATTTGGGCCTAACTCCGATTTTCGCGGGGCGGAAAAAAGCTATGCACCGCTCCTTCGGGCGACGACGACGGTTGAACGCGAAGCTTTCTTTTGAGGGATTCCGTGGCTGTCGTCTGAGTATGGACTTTGAGACGCAGAGCTTTGACCTTTCGCCATTTCGTTTCGCAAAAAGAAAGCCCGACTCCGGAGCGGACGCACACATGAGCATTCGTTCTGGAACGAGAGGAACGTCCCCGAAACAAATGTGCGCACGCGCAGTCAGGTCTCGGTACCCGCCGTCGAAAGCACAGCGTACGCTACCCGCTAGCTTGGAAACTTCTGACATCACTAGCACACGTCCGAGTAGGCAGTAGAGGCTCAGTGGAGAGCGACGTATACGCGCAACGCACACGCAAGAACCGAAGCGACACACGCATCAGCGCCGGATTTGTTTACCGTGTCGATAAAAGACCGGCCTTGCCCACCCATTCGCGGTACTTGGATTTATAGGTTATCAGGGTTTGTTTACGCAGTACGTCTTGGATCAACACCGAGTCGATAAGGCGGGAAATGTGACGCCCATAGCCCTCCAAGCCGAGCGGCTTGAAACGCGCTATATTTAGGCCCTCGCTGTCCGTAAACTGGATCACTCACTTCGAACCCCGAATGACGAGTCTCACTCAGTTTCCCCCCTTCCCATAGGGTTACTGTTGGCAATGTTGGCAACGAAATAGCGGATGAAATAGCTAAGAAAGCAGCAAAATATAGCGGAAAAAAATGGACTGGCCTATTTCACTACATTTTATCAAAACGCATGCTCGATATTAGCGTAACAAAACACTAGAATGATGGCGACAAGAAGGAAATAAAATTTACACATTCCAAGGAACAAAAACTGTTCACGAAATTCCGGCCCACTTTCCCACAAACTATCACATCTCGCAGGTTATTACTGGACCAGGAACCTACCAGAAGGCAGCTTCGACCACCACTCACAGGACTGCCACATAAAAAAAGTACACAGATTACTTTTTTCCGCCTGTAGAAATAATCTCACAAGAGGGAAGTCTGAGCTAATAACAAGTACACAAACGTAAACATTCCAGAAGAAATCACAATCCTAATTAACTTTAATATTAAAAAATACTAACCCCACAAATATTTCGGCGTAAAATTCAATAGACACACAAAATCAGGAGCAAATAACGCGACGATAACTTTTAGAACTTACGTAATTATCTCATGTGTATATGTTGAGTTATTTCCGACATGAAGCACTCAAGCCGCGTGTCCAGCGTGCTCCACCCATAACCTGAGCTTTCGGGCTATACAGTAAACTCTCGGTATAACAAAATCGCTTTATTGGTGCTCTCGCTTGTTTCGAAGTTTGTGGCCCTCCCAACTGCAATGCGCGGAAAGCAAATCATCCTTCTTTTAACGAAGTACTGCTTGTAACGAATTCAGTTTACTGTCCCGAAAACTTCGTCATGGCCAGCTATTCCAGTGCCACTGCCGCAGTTATGATTCCAGCTTCGGAAGCAAGGGCAGCCTCGGTTAGACGCCTATAACTTGCAAACTGGGAAGAGGCCTTTCATTTCTTACATTTGAACTAAATCTGTCCACGCACGCACAAAAAAATTGAAGGTGGCTTCGGCACTGCTAAAAACATTTCACGCCTAAAGCTATTCGAAAACTTTAAAGGCGAAGCTTTAGTTTCCTCGCTGATGACGTTGTACGCCACTGCGCCCTGCAGGAAAGCCAACTTTCTCTGACGATGATGATGATGTATGATCGTGGGTGAAGTGAAAAAAAAAAAAAACTCGAACCTGGGTCCCTCGCGTTACGAAGCCGGCGTCTATCCCATTGTTCCATTTCTACATGGTCGAAGGTTCGCAGCGAACGCCAAGCAGTACGTACCGATTCGCGCCGTGCACCCCAAACCCGAACGTTAGGCCTACGGAGTGCACACCCAGGAGTCGCTGCGGGTATTCTAGAAAAAAGGTGCGTACCTCCAGAATAGAACATACTCGCAGTGTGGGATTGGCCAACCAAAGAATTCATCACGAGAAAGGTTCGCGTTCAACCACAGTCGTCGTTAGACGGAGCAGTGTAAGATTTTTTTTTAGGCTGCTGCCTGCCGCCAGGGTCAAAGTGTCGCAACAAAATTCCTCCTGCGTACCGCCGTCACGCGACTTTAGAAACCTGCGAAACTCGCGGGACTGCCGGCTCCTCGCTGCCCATTACGAAACCTCAACCCCGGAAATTTCAATGGGTCATCGCGTCGAACACGGAATTACAACACATAACATCGGCTGCTTCGAAGGACACTCGAGGTCGCGGCAAATCGTTTCCGCTGTATGCCGTCGTTAGGGAACCACGTAAAACACGACTTCACGCGGGAGATTCAACAACAGGGTCGCCGAAAGACGGCCCTCCCACCGCGCTGTACATCCTATCGAGATTACAAAGGGCCTTGTCTGAGAAAATGCCAAATCAGCTTCGGCCTCCTCTCCGTCAGCGTTGCGGCTATCAATGACTGTCAAGACAAGGCCTCTCTATCGCTGGTCTGTCTTTATAAAGACGTGTTGACACAAGGCAACACGGGGTCTCGCCTCTCTTGAGCTTTCCCGCGACCGTACAGACGATGCAACAGTTCCCGGACAACGACACTGAGATAACATCTTCCTTCCCTACCGTAATTCACGAGTTCGCCATACAAGATTGCCAACGGGCCTCGCAAGACCCGAGCATCGGGCGAAGAGAGACATCGAATTAAGTTCTTCAATCTATAAAGACCAATTTAATAATAAGCGTCTTTAATAGTTGAGAATACGTAAAAAAATACCCGAAATCAAGGTTTAGGCACCATACCTTATACACACCAAAATAATGAGCGCCGCAGAGGCTAGCTTCGAATTTCGTACCACGCCTCTATCGAGTGACGCATACGCAGGATTTATTTCAGGAAAGAAAAAAAAACGGAGAGAATTTAAAAATTACGTCAAAATTAAAAGAGAAAATTGAAGCTTCAAGGTATCCGAGGCGTACTCCACAGAACTTCCGTCTGTTGTCTTCGTTTTTGTCTTTCGTTTGGAGCACTTCTAAACGGCTCATCGTCGCGGTGAGAGCAGACCTGGAAGCCGCGTAATCGTGGGGCATCCCTTGCGACAGAAAAATAATTACGGGTAGTCGTTATCCGACCAACGGAAGGGTCAGTGACCTTGCCTCTTCACGCCCCCTTCCCGCCTCTCCTTGTATACGATCGCCAACATTTCCGAAGGAGCCACGCATTTCCCTTTGTACGCCAATGCCTCTACTTGAAAAGCAGCTGCGACCGAGGACCTCGTACGCAACAGCAGAATGTCATTAAGTAAAGCTTGGGTCGGGCTAGTTGTTGCAATATCGTTTGAGAGAGTTGCGCTAAGAACTTTTCGCAGAAACAGAATTTTAAAAAACTACAGTTTGGGACGTACGTTTTTGTTTTGTTTTTGGTTTTGTTAAAGTCTGGTTTGTTGGTTTTGTTAAAGCCCCAAGCGCAACCCTCTCAAAAGATCAAGCATGAATGTCACATCTTTTATGACAGGAGACCGGAGGGTAGAAGATAACGCAACGACAATATTATTCTTTCCCAGTGAAAATGACGACAAGAAAAATTTCTGTAGTTTGTCGTATTTTCGTGTGTCATACTGTCGGCTTGTCGTATCGTTATCCTGATGCTCGGTCGTGTGTCGTATTCCTGTCCTTATTTTGATGTTCCACCGCGCCCAATTCCTGTCTTGTCGTGACCCTGAAGTTCCATCAGTAGTTGCACATGGTTTTAATGTTATTGCCCAGTCTGAAGAGTAGCGTAAATGGCAGTTCTGTTGTGACTACAGGAAGGCTTGTAGTTGAGAAAATTGACTTTGTCGTTACGACCGAAATGTGTGTCATGACAACAGATGGCTTTGTAGTAACAACAGAATTTCTGTTGTCACAACAAAGTTTCTTGTCGCACGACAGGGATTCTTGTTAGGTTTTTGCGGTATTCCTGTTGTTATTTTAGACTGGGCAATATGGCATAAAGGTTCTATAAGTGTAAATGGTGACAAGTTCGCCCAGTTTTCAAATGTGCTTCCAACTATTCTCCCCGAGGCGCTTCTCAAAGTTTCCCGTGCTCGCTGCAAATTGAAGCTTGTAGTTAACCCATGCGGTTGATGTGTTGAAGACAAGCGTATTTAACTTTTCTAGACCAGAAAAGATTTCCGCTCATTTTTTTTTACAAAATCCCGCTACCTGAAAACCCAGAGGTACTCGCTTTTGAGCGTTTGGCCCTGTCTCATTTTGTCATTCCACAACCGTAAATTCAAATGTGCATACATTTTACAACAAAGATATGCGTGTTCGGAAGAGAGACACATTCTTTGGGGTGTCCTCCAGAAATATACGCCATTTCTATCCTCGTTCGCAACAATTTGAGAGTACCCAAAGTTTGGACAAATCGATAGAGGCTGAAAGGGGAAAACAGCACGAAACAACACAGCCGATATTATTTCGCACAGTAATTTCCTGTTTCGGTTAGCCGAGCACACTAACATTCGCAGTGAGCCGCAACAAATGCTCAGTTATTGCGTTCGAATGCGCGAGGCTTGTGCGCATGCGCTTTACAACCCAAGGCGCACGTGTTTACATCCCAATCGTAAACAGTAAATAGCTGTTGTATACGACTGGCACAAAACAGCTGCCGTTCAGCGGTACCCGAGTACGACGCTCCACTCAGCCGAAACGGCCGATTGTTCGATTCGGAAGCCAGCTGAAACGCTGCGGCTATCGCAGCTGGCGGAGATAACGGGCAGCTTTGGACTATGAAGCGATCACAATCGTTCTTCGAAAACGCTTCGGGGATTCAGTCTTCTAACCCTGAGAATCGCTGTCGGATCCCGGATCGAGTTCAGTCGCGAGCCGACAGATTAACCCCGAGTCAAAGACCCCGTAAACTCTTTTCACTACTACAGTTCAAGAACCGCGATTGACACGCTGTCTCCTCTTTGCCCGTGCCTACCGACTTGTAAGTCCAAAACAGAGTTCCCGAAAGAGCCATCGAAGCAGAGCGCATGCACAACAAAAGCGTCCGCGTAGTCCGATGTCCCACTTACTCATGTTGGTTCGAAATTCCCGCGCTGGCGACTCGCTCGCGTGAGTGCCCGACGCACGGTGGGCGAGTCAACAACACACGCGGCTCGCGAAAACACACAGCGGCACGGCCACCGCAGCTGGCTCCGTGTCGTGGCTCCCGCGTCGTGCCCGATGCGCGAGGGGGAAGCTCGGGGAAACGTCAGGCTCGCGACACGGCGTCCGAAACACGGCCACACGCGATCACAAGCACCGAGCGAACCGCACCCAGCCTCGGCGCGGCGTCCATCTACGCACGTCACAGCCGGAACCACGTGGGCCTCTCTTCCGGAAGGCGTACGCGCCGAGTTTACGTTCCCGGAGCGGCGCACGCACGCAAGCACGTCGCTGAGCTCGCTGCGCGGTCCGGTCGAGCGATCCCTCAAGGGCAGCGGGAGCGGCCGCGGGCAATCGGCGAGGCCCCTACCGTCTCGAGGGCCGGAATTCTCGTCCTTCGGGCGCGCAACGCCTGATGTAAATGCGACGACTTTCGCTCGCAGGTGTGTCTCGCTCTCGCGACGTCACTTCAGTAAAATGAGTTTCGACAAAGCGGTGCTGCTGCTTTCTGAGGGCACAACAGGAATGCAGATTGGAAGGCGACGTTTCATAGAGCGTTGCGCAACGAAAATACGCCGGGCGCTAATTAAGGGTAGGCCGGCTCTAGCGAGGTACGGGAGAGAAACGTATCGCGGTTGTAATTGTTCTCGATGCTGCTGCTTCGAGTGCATGATTTACCCGCGGAAAGAAACATGATCGCACGGTTGTTCAAACCATGGCGGCCAAACTCCCGAACCCCGTAGGCCCAGAGAGGTCGATGACACTGCTAAAACAGTGAGTAAACACCACTTGTCAGAGCGTACGTGTCAAGGGCTTTGTACCTCGCTCGAACGTATAGTACATTTCCCCGTGATCAATCCGACAAGAATGTAATTCAAGTGCAGCCGTTTCAAAAGATGGTTGACTGCGCACCTAGGTGTGTAGCACATGCTCAGTTTTTTTTTTTTTTTCGTTCGAAGAAACTTAGCAGTCTCGGTGCGTCTATCGGTCCCCATATTTCTAACCGCAACGTGCGATAACTTTTCGACGCCTCGATCCTCCCCCTCTCTAAAATACGCGTAATAAGACAACGATTGCCGACGGGGAAGACTTTAGCCCGTACAAGGTTTATCTACTGCTGACTGGAAGCCAGAGAAGAATAGCTACGAGAACGGGCACTTGCGTCACGGTGAGCGTCGCACCACGACCTCACTACGACGACTCGGATGCCAGTGTCCGCGCGCATGCCTACTCACTGGTGCACTGCCTAATCGTTTACTTAACCTTTTAAAACTACCGCTAGCTTCTATGATGATTCACAGTCTCACAGAAGATGGACACAGACTAACTACGCGTGCTTACCGATACCTCCGGACAGCGAAAGTGAATGGTCCAGAGAAATAAAACTTGAACGAGTGGGTGTAAAGGGGCCGACTTATCGTTTTGACCTTTCGCAGCCATTTCGAATTTCACTCGCAGACAAAAGCTGCTTTGTTCGTTTAGAAGTAATAGCTAAATTTTTATTTGCCTCACAGTTCTAACAGATTTTGTTTATTAATGAAAACGGGCAGGTAACTAGAGCACAGTTTTTCTTCCAAGGCGAGGGCACCAATATCGGTATTGAACTTTATACTCTACAAACTGGTACCGGTCATAAATAATCTTTTTGTGCAATATATACAGTACAGTTACTTCGCGAGTCTCTACACAAGCTTAGGATGTGATACATGGTTTGTATTAATTGATCGTCAATCGATCGATCGATCGATTGATTGATTGATTGATTGATTGATTGATTGATTGATTGATTGATTGATTGATTGATTGATTGATTGATTGATTGATTGATTGAATTAATATAAATTGTTTTGGTTCAAACGTCACCACCTCAAAAATTATGTCAGACTTGAGAATTTGTCACTTCGCTCCAGGTACGCTTGTTTATGCTTCTGCCCGAGATTTATAAATAGCCATGGCGTACGGTATTGTTCAGTAACCCTCTATTTTCACGCTGTGATAATCTAACAAAATTAAGAATTCATTCTGTTGCAAACAATACTTTATCCCGCCGGCCATGGACAAGTGGAATAATATGCCAATGTATACTGCAATAAAAAGATTCTAGGGTGTATGCCCACTGCGCGGTCCCCACTTTATTGCAATTCAGTGCTCGTTCTATTGTATATTGTTGCATTGTGTTTCGTAATGTTTTCACACAGTTCATAGCTTGGCGTTTTATTGCAATTGAGTGTTAGTTCTGATGCATCGTTGTACCGTATTTACTCGCATAATGATCACACTCGCGTAATGATCGCACCCCTGAAGTTCGTCGTCAAAATATGACTTTTTTTTATTTCCCGCGCAATGATCGCACCCTGAACTTGCCGCAGCCATATGCCGTTGTGTGCCAAGTCTAGACGACGATGGTCCTGCTTACGTTAGTTTCCTACTCTTTCAAAGCGGACATGGCTACGTTATTGCCGTGGACTTGATGGTATTAGCGATATCGGCAAGCGTGCACGAGTTCATTATTCGTGCGAAAGAAACTCTCACTAAATGCACCTAATCTTGATTAGGCAGCCGTGTCTTGATGTCCCACACTGTGACAGCAGCAGCCACTTATTGGTCGACCTGTTCTCACCTCACAGCAAGCTATTTACGGCGCGTTCCGTAATTCCGTAATTCCGGCGCGTTCCGTAATGAAAACACTGCATTTCGCATCACTCGGTGGTCATTCGGTGGTCAGTGGAGTTTTTATTATGTTTTTTATTTGTTATGTTTATTATGTTCACGAGACTTATCGTAAACATTCTGACCTGCAACTCGCATTTTATGCGCTGAAACTTTTTCCCGAAAAATTTACCTCGCGTAATGATCGCACCCCTAACTTTGCATCATATTTTTTTGGGAAAAAAAGTGCGATCATTACGCGAGTAAATACGGTATTCTGCTCCCTCCTATTTTCACACCCTCTCCCATTTATAGTGTATCTATGGGTACACAATACGGATATAAAAACCCAGAAGTACCGAAAACTATCGCCGGGAGCAGTTCTGTCCGCAAAAGTTACCGTACGTGCGCAAGCAGAACCGCCATAATTTGCTCGAATTTACAGTTGCTGTCCGAACTAAAAAAGAAAGGAAGAGGGGGTGCGAGGCAGGAGGTTGTTGAAAGAGTTCCAATGAGCTGGAAAAGGTCAATATAAACGTAAAATGTTTGTCAGGCTTTCTTAATTGAAAAAGAAACGTTTGAGATGGGAGCGTTAGTAAGTAGACTGGGAATTTAACGGGAGAAACTGATCTTTTATGGAGTTCAATAAACAAACTGTTTGTAAGGAGGCTCCTGCCGCGGGCCACATCGTGCGAGCGGTCAATGTTATAAGTTATTCTGGACGTGCTCCCGAGTCTCCGGGAGAGCGGGTCGTAAGAGCCATCAGACTCTTCAGGCAGTGGCGCACAGACGGGGCAGGACCCCCCTCCCCCTTCCAAGAAAAAGAAAGGATCGAGAAAAGGCAGGAAAAGTAAAAAAATATCAAAACAAAAATAAACCAAAAATAATCCCAAAACAAAAAATGACAATTCATGGCGAGTACTCTACTTAACCTTATGTCTGTATTTTTTTTTTTCAGGGGCATTGCAAAATGGCTGATCGTTGGGTTGAGAGTAGACGTCGAATTCACATAAATATCATGCATGGGTGCGTCACTTGCGACAGAAAACTAGCTGTAGTAGTCGTTATTGGGTAATAGGCACAATAAGTATTTGCCGCTCTAAACAAAATTGCCCTCTTTCTCGCTCCCCTTCCCTCTGCCCTCTCTTAACCAGGGAGAGGGGAGGGAAAGGGAGGAGCCGCCGCGGCCCCTTCGGCCCTCCTTGAGTACGCCACTGTCTTCAGAGGAGGGTGAACAGGCTCAGCATCAACCCCGGACCCTGACTGTGTGGTTGGAAAACTGTCCTGCTCTTGTTTTTACGTTGTTAACAGAATTGTAATAGCAATGCGCTGCGCCTGCGAGCGTGAACTATCTGCACTGCCAGGCCTGGGTGCAAGAAAGAAAAAAACTGACCGCGTATCTGCTCCCTTCGTTGCAAATGTCGTTGCACGAAGATAGTTGTCTGCAATCCGTACCTGGTAACACCCTCTCTTCTCTTGCCCTCCCCTTCTCACGCTGTTATCCTCCCCTCGCCCTCCTCTAATGCACTTGACGTTCGTTCAATTTGATTCAATTTGTTCGTGTTCCCACTACCGACGCGCCGTCTATTGGGACCTTTCGTTTCCATTGCTCTGAGCAGAGCTCAAGAAGATATCTTGTTCGTGTTCACTTTTATTTCGACCCCCTCCGACACCGCGTTCACCGCTTTTTTGTTTATTTGCTCTCACAAAAACCAATCCTACGTAATTCTGTAATTATAAGCACGTTTCCACTCTCAGTAGCTTTGTGCCTCAAATATGCCTAATATTTTTTTTTCGACGAACAACGTTCATATGTATTACACTTGCCACCAGTTTCAGTCATTTGGAACGGTCTTCCCTCGGTCTCCCAAATTACAAAGCGAATCGATTGATTGATTGATTGATTGATTGATTGATTGATTGATTGATTGATTGATTGATTGATTGATTGATTGATTGATTGATTGATTGATTGATTGATTGATTGATTGATTGATTGATTGTGGGGTTTAACGCACCGACGCAACGCAGGCGATGAGGCGCGCCGTAGTGGAGGGCTCCGAATTAATTTTGGCCACCTGGGGATCTTTAACGTGCGCCGAAATCTCGTACACACGGGCGTTTTTGCTTTTCGCCTCCACCAGAAAAGCGGCCGCCGCGGCCGGGAATCGAGCCCGTGACCTCGTGCTCAGCAGCGGAACGCCTTAGCCACTGAGCCACCGCGGCGGGTAATTATAAAGCAAATGAAAATCTGTGAGCTTGGGTGTATCCAACACCTTCGAAGAAATCAGAGAGGCACTCCTCATCTCGCAAAAACAACGCAAACAAGTAACAAAAGCCGGTAGGGCTGTCCTGCAAAGAGTGGGGTCCCCCACGTATACCGTACACTCAATTATTGACAAAAAGGACCTGAGAAGAGAAGTACGAACAAGTCTGAAACGGCTCCCCCACCACCCCGAAACATGGACTTCTACCTGCAGACAGAGAGAAGAAGAGCACGAGTAGCCTCCCTATGGCAACAACTTGAAAACAAGAAAAACATAATCTGCACCAGCGCTGCTTGCTGCAACCTGAGCAATGCCTCCCACGTTATACTCGAATCATGAAGGAGCCATCAAATATATCACCACGCTAGCACGCACCACTGCCAACGAAGCCGAAACGGGTGCTCTCCTTCTGGCAATACGTTAGGGCAGCACAAAAACGAAAGCCTCCAAAAAAATCACTGATTCAAAAATGCTATGCAGAAAATCATAAATGGCAGAATTCACAAACATCTTAGCCCTTTCGGCCCTGGCGTTCTATATTTAGAACATGAACCAAAAGACTTCTAGGAATTTGAGAGCAAATCGGAAAATAGTTCTTCAAGGATGCCTCTATTGATATGTATCACTATTGTTCGTTTGTTGCTAAAAACTGAACGCTAGAAAGAGGAAGGCATTGCATTGAAGGCCAAACTGACGTCACGATGGCCCTAAGTACAGCAATCCTCAAGTTCGATGACATGGCTGTAAATCCAAAAATACTTGCACTAACAGTTCTATTTTTTTTTTGTATGTGGGCTCACTGCTTTCTACATTTCAGGAAGACAAGCAAAAAAAATTTTCTGCTGTAAATTTTAATTGTAATTGCCTGATAGACCATGCTTGTAAATCGCTAGTTACTTGCATCACAAGCTCAATTTTTTGTTTGTAAGCTTAAAGGGTCCAAATGTTAAAGAAAACATGCAGAAAATTTTTTTTTCATTTATCCAGAGCAGAGGCGACTGCCTTGTGCCGACTTCAGACAAACTCCTATCCTTACCCCACAATCCACCCCACCCTCTACTACTCTACGTGTAATTTCTGTCCCCATCCCTTACCCCAAATCCTCACCGAACGTACGAGCAGTGGGTGGCCAGCTGGCCAGCTCCGACCTCTCAGTCCAGCGTAGCCTGGCGGAGAGGGCTAGGGCAGCCAGCGCAGACCAGGACTTCCCGGACTAGAGGAGGCCCCCACCGTGCGGGCGCCCAGCCATCAGCGCCTGAAGCTCGTCCAAATAAAGTTTATTCACTCACTCACTCACTCACTCACTCACTCACTCACTCACTCACTCACTCACTCACTCACTCACTCACTCACTCACTCACTCACTCACTCACTCACTCACTCACTCACTCACTCACTCACTCACTCACTCACTCACTCACTCACTCACTCACTCACTCACTCACTCACTCACTCACTCACTCACTCACTCACTCACTCACTCACTCACTCACTCACTCAACTCACTATGGGAAGAAAAAATTCAGGGCTGAAAGGGTTAAAAATCTGGAATCCAGAACACCGAATCAGTTCCACCGCATTATCTTGACCCCAGGACACGAGGAGCTGGAGGGAAACGAGGAGCTTCGCGAGATCTTACAAACCGCGCGGCTAACAGCTGCTACGAATCAGCCCTCAGCAGTGCTTTTTGCAACACTCCTCGGCTGTGTGGCGAAGCCTCCACTACGTGCGCCTTTCAAGCATGCCTTCCTGTCCGTGACTCACGCTTGCAGCCGACGGGGCCAAACGCGTCGCTACATGTCTGGATCGCAGGCGCCTCGCTATCGGCGTGATCAAACTTCGATGGCGCCGACGCAACACGCAGACTTGTCCGACGGACGCGGAAGCTGTTGCGGAGACCTCCTCTCTCCTCCGCCGTTCGTATCATGTTGTCATGTGCACAATCTAGAGGGAACGCTTGTTTGACAGTTAGCGCTTTGGGTATAAATAAGACCCCCCAAGCGCTGTAGTTCATTCCTGCTGTCTGGCGCGGAAGCTCAAACACTGAGAGAAATACACACAAACACTTGCCCAACAAATCCCGGATATCCAAAATGTTTCCTCAAATACACACAAACGTATGCAGTAAATGTGGAAACCCTTCCAACTTATTTCGTGCAACATGGGCCTGCCGTATCATCTGACTTTCATAAACACCACCACCCCAAATATGGTCCCGCTATGGGAGGCAGCTCTGGCCAGCTCCAACTTGGGTATTCAGAAGGACTTGATTCTTCGAGCCCGGAGAGGAGCAGGAGAGTCTTGGGCCTTGGAAGGAGGACACCACCCCTAGAACAATCGCGACACCTCTTTTTAGAGCGAAGCTGCCAGCCTCTGTTCGTCGGAAAATTTCGTGTCGTAAACAAAAAACCCAGGCTGGACCCAGCAGTTCTCGTCTAAGACGCAGAGCGCATGCGTCAGGCTAATCATTAAAAAACCATAAAATAAGCATCTGAATCGCATTATGGATGATAAGGCGCCTATGAACAATGGGACCCCCCACCATGTGTTCCTGGTAAAGATAATATTTGTAGAATATCTTTGAAGGCTAGACAGGAGTGTCACTAAATAGAGCAATTCTTGCCCAAGACGCCGAGCGCATGCGTCAGGCTAGGCACGACCCGGCATTTGCAGCCAGAGAAGTCGAGTGCAAGCGACACGCCCGACGAGACAACGGGGAACATTTCATACCCTCCCCCAGCAGCATGTGTAGTGGTTCACAACGACTTCGATGGACATCCACTTTAACAGGGCGGGATGGCGACCATTTCTTTTTAATAAACGACACACTCTCTCTCTCTCTCTCTGTTCTACCCGGAAGTCGGTTGTGCTGTGCCCCCCGGGCAGCGCAGTATGGGACGCGGCGGCAATCGAAGATGATAATGACTGAGTTCGTTTTACCCATGCTACCAGTGATTCCACTCCAGACCTCACTTATGCTTCATGTGGGGTTGTCCGCTCTTGGAGCGTGTACGAAGCTATACTTGGGGCAGCGACCATTTTTCCATTCAAATACAACTGACAGGAAAGCGATTTCGAAACAAGCGAACACACAAAATTATAGATGCGAAGTGTTTTCGGCCGAGCGCACAGATCAGCAACACCACTACAATGGAGGCATTCGTTTCTACATTGCAACAGGCAGCGCTGCAGGCGAGAGAAGAAGTCGAATGTGACGACAGCTCACCTACCCCGGACAAATAGTTAGCCAGCCTATGGCGTACGGCGGCCACTCATACAAAACGCTACATTTTAAAGGGACACTGAAGTGAATTTGTCAAGCTCCCGTTTTTGCTTGCACTGCGTAGACTGGCTCAAATTAGCACACTTTTCATCGTTTATTCGGTTGACAAATCGGTAATTATTTTACAAAGCGCGAAAGAAGAAAAACTACCATGCGCGGTTTGCGGCGGCCGCACCAACTAAAGCTGTGACGTTAGGAGGAGCGGGCACCGTGATTGGACGATGCCCAAGGTGAGCAACCAAACAAGTTTCGGTTTCGGTTTCGGTTCTGTAAAACACAACCGTTGGCGTTGTTGGATGGGCATTCTCAATAACTCAGTAATCATCGTACCGCGCTTCTGCCATGTTGTCAGCTGTAAAAATGCATAAAGATAAGCCTCCTAGGACGGAATGGAATCGTAGCATTCACTAGCCGAAACCTACGCAGTGCATAAACGCCCTCCGCGTACCCGCAGACGCCCAAATGTCATGCGCTTTTCCCCCATATTTGGAGCTTTCCTCCCTCATGCCTGTGTCGTAAAAAGCGTGTTCGCACCAGGCCAAGGGTCTGTTCATTCTGGCCTGTGCCCACTGCCTGCAAGCAGTCGGTGCTCATGGCAACAGCACGCCAACGAGAACTCGCTAGCGCGCCAGTGCCAGCCTGCGCGCGTTTTGTGAACTAGTTCGTGGAGCCATGAACGTTGCGGCCCAAAAAAAGGTGAACTCAATATAGAAAACATCGGCGGAAAACGAAAAAGTTAACTTACAAAAAAAAAAAAAAAAAGCACGTAACCGCGGGGATTCGAACTCATGACTTGCAAAATACTTGCGGTGGCGTACCTAGCAACCCAGACCGCTCGGCCACGGAGCGGGATCTGCTGGTAATATAGGGTATATATTGTACAACCAGTTTACACTTTTCTTTAGTTTTGGCATTTCAAGCAGCTTAGGTGACTATTTGTTGTATTGCGCTCGTGCAGTAAGCGTCGCCCGAGTTTCCACAATAGCTCACGTCTAGCAATTGCATTTCGTAGACGGAAAAGCGTTCGCAGATGCGTAGTCGTGCTGCTGACCGCTGTGCTTGTTCACCCAGCACAAAAAAGTGCTTCCCGCACCCTAGTTTTACGCTGTACGGTAAAAATATCAGTTGATTTTATTTCCTTAGTACCTATATTGACTTCGCTGACTCTTCTCCCGCCTTCAAGAGGCCTTATATTTTCCTACTGGCATACCAGTCAGCGAAGCGTCGCATGTGCGCTTGTGCAGCGCTTGTGTGAAGCGACCTTGACTTGGAGCTAGATACAGTGTACAAACTAACCAAGTAAAGAAAGGCAAATTCTACCATTCACAAACGTGTCCTGGCTTCGTTTCAACTGAGCGAACGAATTGCGACGACCCGTCGGCGGCCGGCGGACGAAACGCTGGGCCGACTGACTGTCTGAAGGCCGGGGAGCCGTGCAGTAGCGAGCGCAGCCAATTGCCAGCTTATCCCCTCCTGACGTCACACGAAAACGCCGCAGAAAATGGGCGAGCGTAAAGAGAGGAGGACAGCATTTTCGAATTAATTTTTCTACTAAATAAAATCGCGTAAACGCGCCCAGGGTGGCCGAAACATGGCCTGGGGACTCCGGACTACAATTCGCGCAAGTGATCCCGCAATGTTTACATATCACTTCAGTGTCCCTTTAAACGAAAAAAAGGCAGAGAGATCTTGTTAGAGTCAGACAGCCCGACGAGATCATACGGGCCTATGAACAGGCGCCTTCTGATGATCAATGGCACAGCTTGTGCTATCAGCTGAGCCAGGAGCGTGGCCTAGCCAAACTATGGGGCATTTACCGCAAATTCTCAGAAAAAGGCAAACGTAAAAACCGGCTCTTCGATACCCTTATTCTCACAGCTCCACCGGATCGGGTAGAGGGATACATGATAAAGACGTTCTCCCTTTTTGCATCCCTTACGCCCCGCCCCCGCTGCCATCGGTATATCTCATTGGCCAGTGTGCGCCAGGAGCTGGACGCCCCGTTTGCATCCTTTGTCAGGGCCGGTCTAAGTCGGCTCCAGGACACGATGACATCACGTGGCAGCATCCGCGCGACTTAGACGAAGTAGCACAGGAGTCTTTCAGAACTCGCAAATGCACAATGGGAACGATCGAGGTTCCTTCGGATGTCAAGCTCACGTTAGTCACTCCCATACCAAAGCCCAATGAAGACTCATCCAAGCTCGCCAATCTAAGACATATTACGCTGACGCCCCCGCCCAATCGAATGCAGCATCACTTAGAATATGCCCAACCGTAGTTCCATCCCTCACACACCGGCTGTAGACTTTATCTTGGAACACATCACGCCTTATGGCTACTTAGACATGTTATCAACAGTAGAGAAGCCGGGCCCTCCCCGATTACGCGGTTGATATGCGAAAGGCGCTTGAAAACGTTAATCATTAAGCAATACTAGAAGAGTTGACCCAGGCTTACCCCAGCCAGCGTGATCAAAATTTGATTCGGAGCTTCCTCCTCTCTTAAAAAAAAAGATCGTGGCACTTACGAACACAGCACTAACCATGCAGTTGCTTGTCACAGTATCCACTAGGTACTTTGTGCTTTTACTAACTGGCCATGCATAAACTAGTAAAAACCTACGCGTGACAATGTGGGTCGGCTGAGCGCGCAGCACGACGTAGACACACTCAACACGCACATATCACACTTAGACAACAAATAAATTGAGCAAGAAAACCAACGTGATTCACGGGGAGAGCGAATTCAACTCAGTTGCCGTACAAATACACCTGCCCTGCTTGCTTTTATAGCCAGAAACGGAAAGCCCTGTGATTAAGCCAGCGGTCTTGTCGCAAAAATCAAATATTTTGGCGATAGTTTCAGAATTGTGCATTTTAATATGAGCATATACAAGTCAGCATGCGGATTTCCAAACACTTTTAAATCGTGATTTGGAGTGGGAAAAGTGATGTGGTTATGATGTTGTCACTGATAGTAACAAAAAAATATATAGAATTTTGTTACTATCAGTGAATGTTAGTATCAAACTAGCAGCAGCTACTAAATGCCCTGTCTGGACTACTAACGATAGCATTTAGGTTCCATATTTAGTAGCAGGACTTACGTACCGTTCTGGGGGCAGTAAACTTTGTCAGGAGATAGTAAATACAACCCGTTTATTACTACCTTTTTACTAGCATTTTTGTTAAGAGTGCAAGGCAACGACCGGTACAACGCGCAGCACCGGCACGGGGGACCCACAGGACCTATTTCTTGGATAGGGGTGTTCCCCAGGGGTCTATCCTCTGACCGATGTTGTTCAATTTGGCCATGACGAGACCAGCGCTATCTCTAGAAAAGGACACGGCAGCTAGGTTAGCAATCTATGCCGATGATATAACAATTTGGACCGAAGCGCAGGACTTTGACTGCATCGAATACATGATCACGGAACTCCAAGCAGCTGTCCACAGCCTTACGGACACTTTGCCCTCTCTAGGGCTCGCCTTAGCTCAAGACAAAACAGAATTTTTTTTCTTTTTAATGGGAGCAAGAGGTTACCTCTGCAGTTCCATGAGGTGATATACATATCCGACATTCCTATTCCATCTGAAACCTGGAGGATCAGGTTTCTGCGATTGCCGCTAGCAAGCAGCGACAGCACCAAACATTGGATAAAACAGCTGAAGTCAAGCTGGAAGCCAATGTTACACTTAGTGTCGAGTATGTCGAATAAGTATGGCAGTACATCTCAAATGCCAACACATACGTTGGAAAGGGCAGCGGTCGAATATGTATGGGCCTCCGGTGTACGACGTCACCGTCAACCCAACTGATACATCTCGACATCCTATATCGAGCGGTTCGCCGCACAATAACTGGCCTACCTCGGCGCACCCGTATAGCGGCGCTTGAAGATTCTGTGGCTCTCTGCCACCGCTGCCCGCATTAATCGAAGCGACCATCGCCCAGAACGCTACGAGACGCGAACTCACAAGCCAAGGCCTGACTCTTGCAGCCTTCGACAACAGAAGACTACTCGGTCCTGCCACGTTTCCCGGTGCACCCCCGTCACCCTGGGAACGCACAACTCAGTTTTTAATGCATCAGGAGACCAACATACCAAGAATGCACTCCCAAGCCCGACGCCAAGCTCAACGAATACTCCAGATCAGCAAATGGTCTGGGGAAATTCGCGATGGACGCGTCGGTGTAGCATGGAGATCGCCAGAGGCACCACGCCATGGATGGTGCGACAGTGCTCGAGATGAACACCCCGTTGAAGCGGAGCTGCAAGGCATATTGGCCGTACAGGACCCTTTAACGAACTCTGCGGGTACACCTCAAATGGTACACATATTAACAGATTCCTATTACGTCATGCAAGAACTCCAGAAGCCATATTCAGATCACCTTAGAGCAAACATTGTGGGAATCGTGGAGAACCGCGGCCCGCGATCCCGAGCCGGCGCGCGCTTCGGGAGAGACGCGTTGCGCTGAAACCGGTCCGGAGTTCCACTGGTTCGTTGGCGTCCCCCGAGAGATGGCACCACCGGTCCGTGCGGGGCATGGGCGCGCGGGCGGCGCGAACGTGTGCGCGCGGAAGCCGGAGAGGGTTTCGCTGGAGGCCCGGTCGGGGTATGGTGGCTAGAAGGGCCATAGTCGGGGCAAGATAGGCGGAACAGCGCGGCGCTGGCGGATATTCTGGCGTAGGGTGCCTGGATGTTCCTCCTCGGAGGGGCGGGCGAGGAGGGACATTCAGGCACCCTATTCTGGCGGATATTCTGGCGGAACTGTTGTTTGTTGCGCGCCGTGAGTGCCCGCTTCCCGTTCGCGATCACGACCCGGACGGCGTGATTCGTGAACGCCGTCGAGCCTTGTGCTCGCATGCTTTGGGAGTCCCCAAATACACGGCTGTGCTTCAGCACTACTATCTACTGTGTTCTCGTATCGGCGAACCTCGCTAGGCTGCCGTAGGCTCGGGGGCCCGCGTGGTTGACACACCGAGAGCTAGCGTGGTGGCCTACCCCAGAGTGCTGGCAAGGTCGCCCCAAGAACCCTACGATAATCCACATGGTGCCCGAACGTGAGGCTCGTCTTCAGGCGAATTCGAGGTTGCTAGCTCCCCGAGAAATGCGTTGCTGCAGCCGCAGCCCGCTACGCTTTGTCCGGAAGACTTCGGACGAAACGCCTCGCGCCAGTCGGTTGCAGGCAGGCAGTTATGGTCCCCGATACAGCCGTGACGGCAAATGAGAAAACCTTCCTACACGCACTAGGCAATATGTCCGAAGGATACCTCCAAACACCATAGGCGTGGCCCGCTTGCGTGACGGGAGGTAGGTAGGCCTTGTTCCAACATGGCGGCGGGTTGCCTTCCTTGTAGCGCCGTCACTGCGCAGTTGCGCCGGCGGCGCCGGTTGAAGTTTCCCGCAGGCGCGGCGGACACTACCGAGCGAGTGTGCGGTGTTTGGGAGTTCGCAAGCCGCACGATAAGCACGCCGTTACTGCGCTTGGAGTTGAGGCGCAGACGAAAATACATAAGTCGGTGCTATTGCAGCCGACCAGTCAGATTGCAGATAATACAAATGGCAGGGAGGAACCAACGCATTCATCAAGGCCGTCTTTCTTTACACCGTGTCGCAGTGTCAACCCCATAGATTTTTGGCACGGCATGCTGCAGGCAGTGGGTGATAACTGCTCGAGAACTCGCCGCTCCTTTATCGATGCTCTAGCGCACGTGCGCTGCAGACAACTTTAGTAGGAAAAGTGAACTCACAGCGGCCTCTGTGCAGTGCAACGTGCCCGGAAGCGCAGCGAGCGCGGCACTTTTCGGAGGCACCGATTGGAGAGGTGCTGTCACCTTTGTGCGAGCCATGTAAGCCTTTTGTTAACCTTTGTACATACTGTATATAAATGTTGCTTCAACTTTTCGTCGGCTCGAGAACTCCATCGCTCTGCTCTGCGGCGCGTCGATAGCAGACGGAGCAAGGCAACGTCGCTACACCGGTGACTGCGCTCGGATGGCCAGTCGCAACACTACTCCTTCCAGGCGCAGCCCCCCCCCCCCCCCCCCAAAAAAAAAGGGCCCATCTCCCCGCGAGGGGGACTCGAGTAAATGCGTCGCATAGGGGATGGGTGTATTGCGTTAACGTTTAGTGTTTGGGGAGTTGGTGGTAGTGAATGCGTTGTATCAGCAGCTTTTTGACGTAGTTTGAATGAGTCAAGGATATAAGGCGCGTTCGCAGCCTTCCATTCTGTGTCGGCTTTGTGGTGCAGTGGGTAGAGCACCATGTACCTTGCGTTCCGCCCGCAGGGTCGTGGGATCGAAACCAGGCGCCGGTAAGTATTATTTTTTTATATAGTGTAGGGGGAGGGGTGCGGACCTGCTGTTGAGAGCGAGGAGGGTAGCGTGATGCGGGAGAGGAGGAGTGGGGGAGAGGGCGCACCTGGAACGGCTGTTGCGGACGCCGAGGCACGCCAACGCCGGGTGACATCATGAGTTATAGAAATGCTCTGCATTTAAAAAGTTGCGGGCTGTTGCTAGCATTCTACTGTAAACCTACTGCATTCAGTGTGCGTAGGTTTACGCTTCAGCGTCTTCGTAAGCTTCTTGTTGAGAGAACGACGCTTCGAACATGCATATGCAGAGTCGCGAGGTAGGAGGCAGTACCTTGAAGCCATAGAGTTTCTTACAGTATACTTACTAAGAAACTCTATGCCTTGAAGCTAAAGAACGGCGCCACGGTAAAGCTAGATCACCACGGCAAAAAATTCCGCGGGCCCCATATCGTATACAATCTGCCAGCCATGATGCGTTCTCGAAAGCAAGCTGTGCCCGTGCTTACGAATGTTCCAACGGCAGATCCGAAGCACTTTCAAAGAAACTTTTTTGCTCCGTCTGGAGCAGATCGGGAGCAACGAAACCATGTTCCAATGACAGAGCGAGAGCGCCGTCGCAGCCGAGATCGCTCCGTTGTCTGTGTGGGCTTTTTCTTTTTTTTCCCCTTAAGTGTTACTAGAGTTTAGTCTTGTATATATTGTACCTATGTGTTTTTATTAGTCCTGATATATGTATGTACAGGTCCGCGCAGAAGTAAACGGAGCACGGGAGCGGTGGCCGAACTGCATCGCTGCGCCGCGTATGGGCGCCGACGGGAACCATGGAGCGCCGGTCAAAGAGTGTGTTCGCACTGCCCCCGCCGCCCTATCTGATATGTTTAATCGCCGCTCTGCTGGCGTGCCATGCTCGGTGAGACGGTCTTCAAAAGGCAGTGCTGGGCTATAGAGGGGCGCCGGTTGCATTGCCGCTCGCAGGCATCAGCGGCGACCGAATCCGCTGCTCATGAGCTGGACGAAGCTGCGCGCGCCGGGAAACGTGCCTTGTTGCGCGCTGTAAAGGGCGGCATGAAATTGTAGGCCGCTGCGGTTTTGCATAGCATGTCATTGCGATACAATTAATTGTAAGCCGGCAACAAAATTGCCATGTACAATATAGAAAGCACATTCATAGACATTTTCGTTGTTCGGGAAAAAAATCTCGCTTACGAGATTTCTCCTTTAATTTTGGGTTTGTACCAAGTTATTGCTGCCGGTCAGTTCAGGTCTGCTCTGAAGAAAGGGAAATAAAAAATGTCCATGCGGTGGAAATTCTGTATTAGAGAACACCGTAAAGAATAGGTGCAATCGTTTCCTGCTATTACAGCGGGCCTCATAGGGCGCATATTTTGTTGTCGCATTGAAACCGACGTTGTTATTTTTAACGAGCACCTTATATTAGTTAAGAAAGTGCTGCAGATTTAAATTAAACTCCGTATTGAATTGAAAGATGGCTTCACCGCATGACTTCAAAGTCTTGCAGAAAAGCGCCGTCAAGGCCCCAAAATGACCGATGACGAGTATAGTCGCCCTGACCGATGGCGACCATACTCTTAATCGGTTAATTTGGTACAAAATCTCATGGCGGCTATCCTCGTCAATGGGAGCGAAAGGGTTAAAGAAACAACCAAATATGCGCCCTATGAGGCCCACTGTAATAGCAGGCAACGATTGTACCTATTCTTTACGGTGTTCTCTTAACAGAATTTCCACCGCATGGACTTTTTGTATTTCCCTTTCTTCAGAGCAGACCTGGATTGACCGGCAGCAATAACTTGGGACAAACCCAAATAAAAGAAGGAATCTCGTAAGCGATATTTTTTTCCCGAACAACGAAAATGTCTGTGAGTGTGCTTTCTATATTGTACATGGCAATTTTGTTGCTGGCTTACAATTAATTATATCGCAATAACATGCTATGCCAAACCACTGCGGCCTACAATTTTATGCCACCCTTTACAGCGCGCAACAAGGAACGTTTCCGGGCGTGCGCAGCTTCGTCCAGCTCACCAGCGGCGGATTCGGTCGCCGCTGATGCCTGCGAGCGGCAATGCAACCAGCGACCCTCTATAGCCCAGCGCTGCCTTTAGAAGACCGTCTCCCCCAGCATGACACGCCAGCAGAGCGGCGATTAAACATATTAGATAGGGCGGCGGGGGCAGTGCGAACACACTCTTTGACCGGCGCTCCATGGTTCCCGTCGGCGCCCGTGCGCGCCGCAGCGATGCAGTTCGGCCACCGCTCCCGTGCTCCGTTTACTTCTGCGCGGACCGGCCGGTTGAGGTGTCGGCGAAACGCCAGACAGTTACCGGCCTCTATCTCCCCTTCCCCCACCCCCAACAACCACTTCCTCCTCCTCCTCCTTCTGCGCGGACCTGTACGTATTCTCCCCTCGTCTCTCTCCTCCCTTTCTCCATTCCCCACACCAGCAGGTGTCCACCCTTAGGTGAAACAAACTACACCTGCTGGTGGTCGTTCCTTCCCATTCTGACAATAAATTCATTCATTCATTCATTCATTCATTCATTCATTCATTCAAGAAAAGTTGCTCCCACGAAATCTGCGGAATCGCCAGGAATTCGCGGGGGGCCTTGTCTTCTCTCGTGACGTATGTCGACGTCGCCGTCTGCTTCCGCTCTACTAGTCATTTTCGAATCGCCATGACGCCGCCTTCGGCAAATACGCGCAACGGCCACAGTCACAACAGAAAAATATATGTGCACGCTGTGACTCGTTCATGCTTATTACTATCAATGTTTCAATCTGCACTCTTAGCCTTCCTTGAAAATGAATATTTATGATGTTTTTTTTTACGGCTTCACATCTGTATTTCCGCTGTACGGCGCTTCTTGTGCCTAAAATGTTTTTTTTAGTGTAGTAGTTCCTATTGTTCATGTGGTTGATTTATTGAACTGTGTTGCCAAGAACTGATTTTATCTGTGTATAATTTAGTCCCCCCCTATGTAATGCCCACGGGCCCTTAGGGTATGTATATGTATGTATGTATGTATGTAAACGAAAGCGAGTGCAAAAAAAAAAGAAGTTCCTTCGGCGCTTTTTTTTTTTCGCCTGCCTGCGAAAAGGCCGACGAAACTTTCGTCATGGGAGCCGTTGGACGCTGTTGCGACCGAGTGGGCCGAGCCGCAGCCGGGAAGAGGTCCAGAGCTGAATGCTAACGTAACTGTTTACTTCATAGCGAGAGGTGAGCCGAACCAAAGAACAATGCCCCGACGGGCGAGGTTACAATACAGGACTCGAGCAGAGCGACAGCATCGATTCGCTGCTCAAACAGGAATGGTTTACAGCGCTTGCGGGGGTCGATTTATACCCAAAAGCGGTAACGGTCAAACGCCAACAAGCGGCAACACGCCACGAACGTCACAGACACACACAACGCTCTTTCCAGAGTTCGTAGCCTCGGCGCACGTTGAGTCCGAGAGAGGGGAGAGAGGAGGACTCCGCTGAGTTCGCGGGGCCTCTGTGTCCTTGAAGAGCGTTGAGACGAGCCTCGCCGGCAGCCGCCGAAGTTTTGAAATGCGCCGAAAGCGAAGCGTCTGAGCCGGGCTTGTCGAAACTTGTCACCGACATGGTGGCGCCTGTTTTCAAGGGCGCACGCAGTGGCTTCGCCGCACAGCCGAGGAGTGATGCGGGACAGTACGGCGGCGCTGGCCGATTCGTATCAACGCCGTCGAGGGATGAAGGGACTTCAGTTTAGACCCGACAAGAGGAAAACGCTTGCAGGGAAGCAGGCATTTTTGGAAGGGCCCGACGAAACGGCTGCCGGGAAATTCCTGTTCCAGTCATGCTTCGGTATTTGCTACGGCCGCGCGTGAGTTCCACTTGCTCTTCGTAGGAGCAGTCTGCTCCGCGGCGGGGCTCGGTCACCGCTCCCGATCTGTCATTGGAATGGACCTTTTTTCCAGTAGCTATCTGCGAATGCGCGGGCTGCCGGTCCGCCATTCTTGGCAGACGCCTTCGGCAAAATAAACAAAAGGCGCCCCTCAGCTTTCTGCTTACGTAGCGGCTGTGCTGTCTAGCGCTGCGTGTTTTTATTTTTTCTCTTTCGACAGCTCGTGGTGGGTACGTACGTGCGCACAAAAAAGACTTTATAAGGAAAGGGGCAAAGACGTCTGAGGCTGACCACGCTGCGAGCACATGCCTGCCAGTGAGGGAATAACGAAAACGAAAAAAAAAAAAAATCACGCCATATCCACGGAATGAATGATGATAAGTGGGGCGAAGCTCGAGAGGGGGAGATCATCGGTAACCGTAACTCTCCCGTGAAAGTTCGCCCATTACATCATTAAGAAAGACGTAAGACTGTGTGCGTACATTGTACAAATCAACTTTTATTTTCGGAGTCAATGCTCCCAGGCCCAGACCTGGTGAAAGACCCCGCGCCATCGAGGACTACCCCGCACCTCCACCACAATTTGTCACGTAGGATGGGACACAACGGTAAATAAAGAACCTTTATTTAGGGCGAACTTGTGCCCGAACAAGACGAGAGGAAACGAGCAAAGGTCCTTGCGTCTCGTTCGATCTCCGAGAACGACTGCCTGCGTTCGTGGCGTGATCTCTTGCGTGATCTCCCCCTCGCAGTGCACGTGCGCTCGCGCCTCCGTTGGCGAACACAGACAAGCTCGCGCTCCCGGTGCCGAGTTTGCGCTGCCGGTTGCAGCCGGTTCTTGCGCGTGCAACGCGGCCCACTTTGCGACATCTCCGAAAGCATGCGGCGGTCACGTACCACGAGACACAAGGGATGGACAGACCCATGACTTAAGGAGCTTCGCCCCTAAAAAGTAAAGGAAAAGGGGCGCTACAGCCGATACGCTGTAGTCAGGGGAACGTACGCCTGCTACCGTGACATTCATGTGAAAGGTAGGTGACGGGTGGATGCAGGAGGTTATGCAGGACCAGGATATTTCGTGCACGAGTTCTCCGAAAGAACGACTTCCCACATCATAGGGGAGTGCACGAAACTCAAGACCCCCCCACCTTCCCTTCCCCCCACCCCTATTCCCAACCCCCTCGAGCGATGGGAGACCTTGCTGTCCAGCCCCGACCTCGCTACTCAGTACGGACTGGTGGCCAGGGGCCAGGAGCTGCTGGACACACATGGTTCCCGCGACTAGGGAACCACCCCATCTGGTGCCTGCGCGCACACACCTTTTTTTTAAAGGGCTCAGTAAAAGTTGATTCTCTCTCTCTCTCTTGGGGACGTTCATTTTTAGTTCGCCGTGGCGGCCGCTAGGGTGACCGGTACTGAAAAAAAAAAAAAAATGGCCGCTTATCTGCTCTTTTCGTTGCAAATGTCAAAAGACGATAGTCTTTGTAGACATTTGCCAAGGAAATGCCCCCCTTTGCTTTCCCGCTTACCTCTCATGCTGTTCGTGTACCGTCGCGCTCATCCCAAGGTAAACACACTAAAGGTTTGCTCAAGGCGATTTGAATTTACCGCGTTTTACTTACAGGCCGGGTTCCTTGGTGCTGCAGCGCTTCAGTATGGCGGAGACGCGCGTGAATTGAGGCGGCCGACTTCTTGTCTTCGAGCTCAACAACGATTGAGATCAAATCCTACAGACCCGGCTAGGCGAGCAGAGCACAACAGGCTTCGCGCGAAATTACAGCGTTATTCAAAAGGCCTGAAACGGGAGCAATGGCACAAGTTCTGTATTACGCTGAACCGTGCCCCCCCTACCACAAAAGTATGGAATGTTAGTAATACAATGGCTGGTGCCAAGCCTTCTCGCACTGCTTTGCAATCCCTCATGATTAGCATGGACGTATCGGCTCAAGAACTTGGGGAAATTTTAGCTGACAGCTTCTTTTCAAAAACGAGGCACGCAGAACCCTACACGCCAACGCCGCCCGATGATCAAGGTCCCCTTGACAACCTATTTACCCTGGCGGAGTTAGATGACGCCCTGCGCCTTTGCAATGCCAAAAGTGCGCCAGGCCCAGATGGGATACCCTACAGCGCCATTAAGAACCTTCCCCATAACGGCAAGGAAGCTCTGCTGGACTACTACAATGACATATGGGTTACAGGAGACGTCCCACTGACATGGAAAGAAGCATGGGTTAAACCAATTCCCAAGCCCGGCAAATTACTAAATGGTCCTGCAGCCCTTCGCCCTATATCGCTGACATCCACTCTAGCAAAAATGTTCGAGCACATGGTTGCACGCCGCCTGAATTGGCAACTACCGGTTACTACAAAAAATTGCGACATACCGGTTCTTGTGGTTGACACCACAACCAACCCATTTCTTCTATCTTGGTTGTGGTGTCAACCACAAGAACCGGTATGTCGCATGCGCAACGGGAGTTGTGTACAGCATTCCTTTGCCCTGTGGTCGAACTTATGTTGGACAAACTAGCTGCTGTATCAACGTGCGTTTGAGAGAACATGAATTGTCATTGAAAGGCCCTGTATCATCCCATCTTTCTTCGCATTGTGCTAAGTGCAGCCAATGCAAACCTAATTTTCCTGCCACTAACACTTTATTTAGGCACCGTAATCAAACAACCCGCGAAATCATGGAGGCATTCCACATAGCAGAACGAGGTGATAAGAGCGTAAGCCAAACAAGGGTGTGTCTCCATCCTAAAGAGATTGCAAATCTGCGTGTGCCTTGACTGTAACATGTGTATATCTACTTGTGGTATCACCGTGACCTTTGCAAACTTGTTTCGACCATGCGCACTGTCCTTTTATTACTTTATTGTTTGTGTTTAGTGTTTATATTCACCCTTTCTGATATTAAAATTTAGTTGTTAGACCTGCGGTTGTCCTTGTGCTGCACTTCCTTCGTCTTCGTCTGAGTTCGCGCTGGTTTTATCCAAGAATGTTGTTCCAACTAGCCCAGCTTGCAACCCTCCTACACAGGCAAATTCCTCTAGCTGACCGAAATCTGGCTGAATAATTTAACGATGCACAAGTTCGTAACCTGATTAAGAACGAACGAATAAATTGCAATGCGAATCCACAAAATATATCTGCAACATGCAATCAAAAAAGCTAAAGTCAAACCTATACGGTCCAATCATAGGTACACATCGAGTGCATTAATGGCCACCCGACGCGGTGGCTCTGTGGCTAAGGCGTTGCGCTGTTGAGCACGAGGCCGCGGGTTCGATTCCCGGCTGTGGCAGCCGCTTTTCTGATGGAGGCGAAAAGCAAAAACACCCGTGTGTACGAGATTTCGGCACACGTTAAAGATCCCCAGTTGGTCAAAATTAACCCGGAGCCCTCCACTACGGCGCGCCTCATCGCCTGCGGTGCGTCGGCGCGTTAAACCCTACAATCAATCAATGTATTTTGATCTTAGCACGCTGACATTTTGATTGTAATCATGCAAACATTGTATTTTGTTTCCTTCTGTTTCACCATCTACCATGTCTTCCAATGTAAACCACTCTGGAAACGGAAAAAATGGTCCCGGAAAAAATGGTCCCATGCTCCAGTCGACGTGTTTCTCTTCAAGTTAGTCAGATCTGAACTTTTTTGCGGCTTTGCTTTTGTGCGTTTTAGTTAAAAGGGTTGAGAGAGATGGAATGCTTTATTATTCCTACAAGGGGCAGAAATTAACTCCTGTGGAGGCTAAAATCTGGATGGATGGGTGGGCGATGTATGTACAGATGGATGGATGGATGGATGGTAGGGCTGAGCATCGATTAAAAATTTAGTGCCAGTAATTGGATTAAAACCGCACAAACAACTGCGAGGACTGGAACCGCCGGTTTAGAAGCTTAGTCAGACACAGCTATCTCAGTGTCTGGAAGGTCATTAAAGCTCTACGCTGCGAGGTTTCATCAGAATCGGTGTAAATTGAAATAGGGATTTACGCGCTGATGCTCCGCCTTGGTTTAGCCTTCGTTTCTGCGCAGTGCGGCCCAAACCCAACTCTCGAACGTAAAGTCATATCGAAATTAAAATATTAAAGCTAAAGCTTTAAGTTAATGTCTGGGACATCCCGTGCACTGAAATGATCGCACCGAGTCATCATGCACCGAAACGTCCGTGCGCTGAAAAGTGAGTGCACCGAAATGTCCGGCCACCAAAATGTAAATACAATTAAAATATACAATCTTTAACTCCAAAGCATGAATAAACGAAAGAAAAAAGCATTTAAGAGAAACAAATAGTAACAAAGAGTGTAAGGAAAAGTTAAGGAAAAAAACATGTAAAAAATTGCAGGGGGTGCTTACAACTCTGAGAATGTGAAGGCGAAATTTTCTGTTGATATGCCTTGAACTTTCGTACAAACTTTACAAAAGTTCGGACGAAAGTCCCCGTCCACGCCTGATTAGCCCCCTGGGCAGCCCCCTCCGACGCTCGTTCCTTTCACTACACATCACCAGGATCCTGTTTTTCGTGTCGGTACCTTCACCTGCCGAGGTTGTGTAGAAACGGTTTACCCTCCTCACAACGTGCGGGTTCAAAACAGAGATGTGCTGAGATTTATGCATGCTAAATGTGGTTGAGACGTCATCAATGCAAAACATCTGTGGATTAAGCTAGCGTAACGGCAAATTAGAAAATAAATATGGGAGAGGCCATGAAAGCAACCCAACCTGAATTTCGGTAAGACAAACGTTCTTGGTGCGAATAACCGGATTTACTTGAACAAGACTACTATTTCCTGCCTTGGCTTCCGGTCCATTTTTTCCGGGACCATTTTTTCCTACACCCAAACCACTACCCTCTGTAATGCCATTTGGCCCTGAGGGTATAACAAATAAATAAATAAATAAATAAATGGCCGATTGAACACCATTTCCATTGTGATGCAACTTCAAAACGGCATTCACCCTTCCGCAACACGCGATTAGAATGGAATCTCTTCGTCGTGAGGCATTCCCTTGAGGATGAACAAAGGAGTCCGAAGCGGCTAGGTAATGGGTCAAAGATGGGTCGGGCGGCGGCCCGGATCATATTACTAAATGTTAGGCGGACGCTAGACACATCGCCAACACTTCTTGATGACGTGATGCGCACGCTTTCTTCGATGTCAGGCGTTCGTTACACAGCATAGCAGAAGGAGCAAAGATGTCCGATGCGGCGAGGTGATGGGTCCAGGATGGGTCGCGCGGCGGCCTGGTTCATACTTGCTAAAATTATGCAGGCGTTAGACACATCTCCAACACTTCTCGATGACGCGATGCACACGCGTCTGATGTGAAATAAAGCTACAAACCGCTTGTTTCTAGCCGTCTTCTTCCTAAACGTACACACACGACAACTCGACAACCGCACTAGAGTGAACTAGAAGTACTTCTAGTTCACTCTAACCGCACTTTGATGTTTGTCGCCATGTTGGCTACCCAACGAAGACCATGGCATGGCTTGGCTTGACTGCGTTGCAGTCTTTCCGGCTTAGATTTCTTGCTCTTCTTGCAACCATAGAGTTTCATGTATGAAACTCTATGCCATACTGTCGCCCACGCTATTTAACCTGGTGATGCGAGGGCTAGCTACACGCCTGCGGCGAATTCATGGTGTGCGCCTCACCATGTACGCCGACGATGTGACGCTGTGGACGGAGCCTGGTGACCCTCTCAGAACAACAGAAGACGCAGCCAACGCTATACAAGACGCCCTCAATACTTTAGCCGACTACTTGAAGACTACGGGAATGGAAGTGTCTCCGGAAAAAACAAAATATATTCTCCTGGGCGGCTCCACGGTTGAAAACGAAAAGGTCAAGCTCTGCCTCGCCGGCCAGACACTCGAGAGAGCTCCAGACCGGCACATCAAGATTCTTGGCATCCCGATACATGAAAGCGGAGGTGCGGCAACGTGGCTACGGCAGCTAGAGCCTAAGTGGAAACAGCTTCTGCATCTTGTAAGACGCATAGCCCACAAATCCGGAGGAGCCAGCACACGCACAGCTCGTACCCTCACAATGGCAATACTAACGTCCAAAGCTTGCTACGGAGCTGTGTGTTTTGACCTGACAAAATCGCAATACGACAAGCTGGAAATACTACACCGGGAGTGTCTTCGGGTGATAACGGGCCTGCCCCGCCATGCCCGGGTCGAGGAGCTGCACCGCTACTCTCGCATCCCGCCGCTCAGAGACATCATCGCAGAACGCAAGGCAGGACACGATCGCCGCCGTCTCTACACGCCAGCGGGCCAGTCGCTCCTAGAGCTGGACGGGGAACAGCTGGGTGAAGAGATAGAAGTGCTCCGCGCGATCGCTCCCTGGGACGACGTCCAGGTTCGTGTCACGAAGCCAGTCACGCGCCGACGCACGAAAGGGGATCACACGGCCCAACGAACCGCCCTTGCTGAGAGGGCTGACTTCCAGGACAACGCCATCTTCACGGACGCCGCCTGGGACCCAGACACCTTCCGGGGAGCGGTCGCTGCCGTCCGAGGACAGCAGCGGGATGCGCAGGCGTTTCAATACTGCCAAGAGCAACCTGTGAGGTCACTTGAACTGCAGGCCATCCTTTATGCACTAGAGAAGTTGACTGAATGTGCAAGGACCAGCCCACTTTCTGTGCGAGGACAAACCTTCACAATTTTTACCGACTCTTTGGACGCCCTCAAAAATCTGACGAAGACACCTAGAGCCGGCACTTTGGCGCACAACGTGAAAGTCGCTTGCGCAACCCTTCACGAGCTCTACGGCGTGATGGTGCGGGTGGACTGGGTCCCGGGGCATGCGGGCAGCATCGGAAACGGCGCCGCCCATGACGCGGCGAGCGAGCTGTTACGTTTCCGCTCGTCCCCCCTTGACACAGTCCCTCAGGCTTCGCTGCTCTTTGACCCGGAAGAGGAACGCGAGCGGATGAAGATGCAAGCCAAACGAGAACTGAGGGCGAAGGTGCCGCACAATCCCCACCCACTTCCCAAAGGGCTTCCGCGCGGTGCGGAAGTGCTAATACACAAGGCTAGGACAGGTGCTGCCCTTACGGAAGATGTTCTGGTCAAGTGGCGAGCACACACTGCATCCAAAAGAGCTCGTGGCGGTGACCCACAAGTGGACATCACCGATCAGAACGAGGAGGGCGACCAGGCAGCCACTGCGACGTGCTGCACGTGCAGTACCGGTGCCTCTCCAACGTTAAGGCACCTACTGTGGGACTGCCCCGGCCTTTCGCCGCTGAGGAACAGGCACAAGGGCGCCGGCGTTACATCATTGGAAGAATGGACAACCCCGCCCCCTCACTTGGACGCCGCGAGCACGATCCTTTCTTTGTGGGAGTTCGTGCGAGCGGCAGACCTGACCGGACGACTCTGACGGCCGCCCCACTCCCTTTCCCTTCTCCCCTCTTCCCCAACTAGGCTACCAAGCCCCCCGTATCGTTAATAAAGTTTCATTCATTCATGCTTGCAACTCTGCAGTAGAGTGAACTAGAAGTGTATACTTCTAGTTCACTCTATCTGCAGCATGGAGGATGCTCTGCAGCCTCGCAGGCGCAGCACTTTTAGCGCTCTAGCTCCCATCAGGGATACGAGTGTAATAGCTTTTCCTTCACGGTAACAGCCAGAGTTACTCAATATATCCAGTAACTCTGGGTAACAGCAGCGTCAGACGTCCATGTGAATTGTGATCCAAAAGAAGTAATATAACGGATCATTTAAGGGTCATTCGCAATCAATTGTGATCCAAAATAAGCTCTAGGATTGACCATTGAGGGATCATTTGTAATATCTAATCCTGTGGATGTCCCGTGAACGCCCAGTATAGGATTCAGGACGTTTAGACCATTTGAGGACGTCCTCAGGACGTTTTGCGTTATCTGGGGAGAGATAACAGGCGCATTTTTCACTCCAACTTTTCACCCCCTTGCTGAAAATTTTTCCAAACAGAGCTTAATCGCGCTTTTTATTCTTGATTCAAATCTAGGCAGAGCGCATTATTTCTGGCGATAACGAACTCTAGATTTAATGAACCACTGTGACCGAATCAGGTGCGGCTCTCGAGGATCGCACAACGACGGCGCCGAAATCGTCGTTTGGTGGGAGCAAAAGCTAGAATCCTGGCTGCTACGACGGCACTTCGAAGCCTCAGCAGCTATAAAATCAAGAATAGAACGCATTGCTGATATTTAATGTATTTTAATTACGGGGGAGGCACGCTTGATATGTGACGGCTACGGTCTGCTTGGGCAGGTAAGGCTGCTCCCCTAGTGAGCTCAAGGCGCAGTAGGGGGAGAGGGGCCAGGGCCAGTTCGGTCCGGCGCTTTGATCGGCATGAACATCAATCATGGTGCGCTTGAAGCATCGTTACGTGCTTGTTGAAATATTATGGAAAGACTGGCAAAATCCGCACATTGTGGAACTTCCAGTGAAAGAAAAGGACATTTTTGTGTGCGTGAAAAGAGCTGTGCACAGTTTACACGGAGACTTTGGTGTCGGCGTGACGAAATTCAATCTGGCAGTCAAGTTTTTCAACCCCCACACACGTGTCTTCTTGTTGCGGACCCGGAGAGGCGCGCACACGTTGACTTTGTCAGCGCTGCCGTTTGTCAAGCAGATCAAGAAAGAAGCGGCCACTTTTCGCGTCCTGAAGCTCTCGGGAACAATCCGGTCGTGCCTGAAGTATCTGAAGAAGCACGACTGTAGCATCATGCGCAACGTCTTGAGCAGGTGCGGCACTGTTGAAGAAGGGCGCCAAGTCAAAGAAAAGATTGCTGAGGTGTACGACTCGATGGAGGCAAAGGGGGACGTGCGCTCGAGCTGATAAATTGGGTTTGCTCATATCCAGTTGCTTCGCTTCGACGTGTTCCGTGATCTTTCGGACAGTGCTTCCGTACGGCGCCATAGCCGGACCAAGAATGCGTGCCCAAAACATGCTCTTCACTTCTAGTGCGGGCCAGAACACGTTTGTAATTATCCCTTGATCGCCACAAGTACGTCTTGCTACGCTATAAACAGATAACTGTACCAGAGTGCATCAATTTTTTTTTTATTTGCTCTTTGTAAAGAAATACTACTTGTTTCACAGATAACCAACTGAAGCAGAGAGCATCATCAGGTTTTTATTTGACGTCTTTGTAAAGAAATACAACTTGGTTCACAGATAGCCATCAAAACACAAGCTGTTGTATCTGTATTTGGTTGTATGCGAACAAATTTTATTCGCATCAACAATCAACACAAAGTCTTGATGGCAACAGTTACGTAGTGCGGAACTGGAAGAGCATATCTAACAATGTCTGCGGTGATTGTACCTGGTGACATCAGTTAACCTGGGCACTCCTTCAGTTAAAAATGAAAGCACACCATTACGAAGGAACTTGAGTGATTAGCGTGCATATGTGCGGTGCAGCGACATGGCCGAGTTGAGCAACAATATTTTGGCTTCACTTGCAGTTGAAGGTGAGGGGACGAGGGTCCAGGAAAGCAGAAAGCAGTTTTAGTTGTAAAACTACAGCTTGCCAGGGCAACACCTCTTACAATGGTACAGAACTTACAATGGCACACCTCTTACAATGGTACAGAGAATCGAGCCCCTGGCTTTAGTAATCTGGAGTCTGTGTTCTAAGAAGCCTGCGTAACCACGCGATTGTGAACAAGAAATCTGGCGAGAATTTGCAGATAATCCTTCGTTTTGCTTGAAAGGTTGCCAAATGTGAGACATTATTTGCATAACAGCTTTGGCAGAACGTAAAGCACAAGGGAGAATTGTCGGGTGAATGCTGCCCTTAGCTTATCACGACACCACTGGTCTAAGGACAGACACGCTTGCGAGCAGCGCGTGTTTGCACTTAAAAACAAGCTTGAAACTGGCGCACAAGTTGTACCAGCTCGCAAGTAATCTCTGCCAATACAATTTTTTTTAAAGCAGCATTGTGAACACACTAACGCAGTCGGCATTTTTTACCAAGCATAGCACTGATAGTGTAACACAAGAAATACTGTGAGCACCAGCTTTTACATTAGCAACCAGGTAAAACACCATGTGATGCATGCAAGGGAAAATATAAGCAAAGTGTTATTTTTTTTAGTTGCTTCCTCTAATGTGCTAGCTACCAACATGCACCGGACGATATTTAACCAATGAAGTCAATCAATCTAAAGAAAAACTGGCGGAGCACATACCATAACAAAAAAAAAAAAAAAGTTTTGCACTAGTGGCACAAAGACTGGGCAAACAGCAATGCTGGCGGCACCAACTCGCCTTGTCTTGGTTTGGCTAAGTTAAGGTTATGCTTGGACACTCGGCCAAGTTTTATGCGTGGTTATGCTTTGAGACTTGTCAAGTTTTCTGCGTGGTGTCGCCGTTAGCCCCTCAAAGAGCAACGAACACCTGGTCATTATTAAAGTGCATACAATGTACGCGAGCTTGTAACTCAGGATCTTCTGCAACTCGGTGACGTTTTGCAGCTGCTGCACCGGCGCGATGATCGGGATCGGACCGAAGTCGTATCTGTTCTCGAGCAGTCGCACAGTAGCTTTCGCGTCGCGCTTCTTCTGTGGGAGTGACGCTCTTCTCATCGCCCCACCTCTCCCTTTGTCGGATACTCAGCTGCTGCACCTCACGTGGATTTCCGAACTTGCCGCTGAAAGTTCTCCATGACTGGCAGGCCTGGATCGATTTGTCCGCAGGCTTTCACATTTCTCTCTAAGTGGAAAAGCGGACTGCGTTAGCATGTGCTAGTACCGGCGGCAACCGGTTCCACGAATTCCACAGTGTTGCCAAATGTCATTGAGCAAAAATAGCTAGATGGTAACGTGAAAGTGGCTAGAAGTGGGCAAAAAATTTAGCAAGGACCTGTTACAATCCTTGCTCTTCACAATGCTCATGTCACTAAAGCATCTTTTTACTCCATGATTTGAGAAAAGCAACAGCAGCACTGTCATGGCAAGTGTGGCGAGCTAGGCAAAAGGGTTTTCACCCTGCGTGTCCCTATAGGCACCTACTTCAACCCAGAAACCTTCGGTTGTGTCCAGGGTTCTCCCCACAGTGGGTGGTGGTGGAAATTCCGCCCACTCCTTTGCGCCGCCCACTGCCTTTGGTAGGCCGCCCACCACTCCCACTGACCCACCCGTCTGAAATGTGGGCTTGAGGATCTAAGAACGGCCACTGTGCGAAAGCAGTTCCAGTGGCAGCGGGCTGCACGCCCCTCCACCTGGTTACGCGAAAAGAAGTATGATCAAGTGGCTTTGAAGTCTCAGATTGCCAGCTGCATGCAAATCTTTGAGTCGGTGCCGCTTTTATTTTTTCACCGCGCTGCTGCACCACAATATTCGGTATTGACCAGAAGAGTTCAATTTTTTGTGATGAAAATTTGAAATTCTTAAATCCCCACCCTTCCCCTGCCACGTTCTCAATATGGCCACCTCTCAATACTTTCTGGGGAGAACCCTGGTTGTGTCCACAGAGCACCATTTTGCGTGCTGCACATTCCTCCACTGCGTCTCGCAGGTGGGCATGGTGAGACTAAAGTGCCAATTCCATAATTGGTTCATGCAATGCTTTCACTGCGTTCTCTACAGCGATGAGAGAAGCCTTTTGTAAGCACTGAATGTTTTGTTGAAGCCGCTGACGCGGCAGGTTGAAGAGTTTCACAATGAAACATCGACAGCAAAGGAGCAGCTCCTTTTCATCGTCTCGTAGCAAGCATGTGTTTTGGAGTGCTGTTTTAAAACGGTGACCAGAGCACGGATTCGGATCGAGATGCTCCCTGATATTGACTGTGAACACGTCGTATCGGGATGTTGGCAAACATACTTTTGCGGCTGTCAATATCACAGAGATCATCAGATCTTTGAGCAATTTTTGCGTCCTGTTTTTCCGCTTGATAGAATTTGTTGACTTGCGGAACTTCCACTAGGGCCCAGTCCAGCAACAGCTTATAGCATTTGTTTTTTGGGTCGCTGTACGTTTCAGGAAGCACCATCGCTGTGTAGCAATTTTTGTCTCTCTGATTTGTCAAAAATTTCTTTTGATATTGTTGCGGAGCAAGGAAAACGCTTATTCACAAGTAGTAAACGAATGTGTCTCTATTGGCAGATAATTAGGAAGGCAAATTCGGACAGGCAGCTAGGTCTTTCAGCTCGTGCACACGTTAGTCCACCAGAGCGTCTTCTTCTTCCTCGACGGATAGCCAGGCTGCCGCACAACCATGGCACATGCCCACTTTGGGGGATTGCGCCCTTTGCAAGTCGAGTGTCTGGCCAGCTCATTTCTCTAGTAAGTTCCACGCAGCAATATATTCATTTATTTATTTTACATACTGCAGCCCCATGGGGCTATTGCAGGAGTGGGGTAGATAAAGCATACATCACTGGCTACAAACAGCGATACAATGTACACCAAAACCGTTCAACAAAAACACGAAAATAAAAACCAGGAACACTCCAAATATACATTATAACAAACACAAATAGTACTGGCTTGAACATATTGGTGTGTATTGACGAGAAGAAACAAAGGGAAGAAGTGCAGTCAAAGAAAGAGCAGGTGGGGTCGGCAAGTTCCATCCCTCTGTGACACATGGAAAAAAGCTGTATTTGGAAGTGTTGGTTTGGGCAAAGTAGGGGATCAGGTTTAACTTGGACTGGCTTCTAGTGGTGCGTGAATCAGTCCATTGCTAAGTATCTTATTTACGGCAGTGTGTACTGACAACCAGCATGTGTGGCAGGCTTGCGGTATTGTAAGCGGAGTCTCTTCGTTGTTTATTTCGCGGTACAAGCTTTGCTATTGCAGTTTCATTGCTGAGGAGCACGCAAACCATCGGAGTGTCTCCCTCACCAGAAATTCCATGTTTTGTGGCACGGTAACCGATGCATGTGAAACTGCAAGCTGAAGAGAATGGCAGACACATCGCACCGTAACAAGATGAGGAATTTCTTTCCTTAGTCGCGTGTAGACTCTACTATTCACGCCCATCATAACGCTTGCATTGTCTACTCCAGTCATGGGCGTCGTCGGCACAGGTCTGCAAAAGGGGCACTTCCCCTCCCCCCAAGCCACACCAGCACACCTGCACCTTCCCCTTCCCCTGCCCCCTCCCCCACAATGCAAGGTGTTTGGCCCCCTCAAGACAAGGTCCTGCTGACGCTCATGACTCCAGTGCCAACAAGGTTTCTGGGGGTTCAAGCCCTGGGACTGCAATCCTCCTAAAAGTGCCGAGGCGATGCTTTCAGCATTGCACTGTTTGAGTTCTTGCAAGGTCAGGAAAGTCGAAACAGCCCCACCATTTGACCAGGGAAAAATACCTAATGATGATCGACCAGATTTAGGGGAAATTCCCAAAATGGAGTAAGTTTCTGCGAAGGAAAGTTCGACATCCACTTCAATGCAGCCGTATGGCTACAAAGAAAAGCTATATAGCTTTCTCAGAAACTTTGCAGTTGAAGGAAAATTCATCCTGGTCCAGGATGTAGCCGTACGGCTACATCCACCTCAATTGAGCCGTATGGCTGCATTGAGGTGGATGTCTAACTTTCCTTCACCTAATGATGATGTCAAGTGCTTTGACCACACTCGTCAATCAGAACACTGTACTTTCGTTTGACAATATCCTCCCGTAACAATTTTTCGAAATGTGGTGCAAGGAAGTTGTTCATAATATTAGTACACTTTCTGCGGCGGATTTTGATCATTGACGTGACCTTACTGTCTTAAAAAATCTGCTTTGAAGTTTCTCTAAAGTGGTCGCTTGATCTCATCGCGCAATGCTGAGAAACAAAGAGCGAGGGTGGTTTGTGCTTGTTGAACTGGGCTCAGTGTTGCATGTGGCATTGCATCATTTATGGTAGCCTGTTTTAATCCCTTATTGTGGCACACTTGTCGGGTGTTGAGCAGACGTAGCATGCTTATTGATGCTTGCTTTCTTTGCCTCAACAGAACACTTGTAAAATTTGAAAAGTGCCTTGAAAGGATCCCCAGATATCGGCAAGAGCCACTCCTTGTATTTATCATTGATAAGCTAGCGGTCTCTGAAGTGCTGTCTCTTTATCTTGCTGTTTTCTGTCATTTTTTTAACATGAAACTATCACATACGCTGGGCTTCCAAACTACTTTTCGCAATCAGAACAATGAAAAAAACTGCACACACAAAAAAGCTACGTGTTCGGCAAAGCCTTACAACGCATGCAAAATAATAACTTGCCCAAGCAAAAACACAGAAAGAGGTGTTACAACTGTACACTACCAAGCTAAACAGGCGGAAGAAACAAGAAAAATTTTCACCAGCCACTTTTCGAAGTCTGATGACCACAAGACCATGTAGGATGCGGTCGTCCCAAGGACTAGCATGTGCTTCCTAGATGGTTTGCTGGATCTGAGTCGGTGGCCACAGAGATAGCCGCATGACCGCAGGGTCACGATGAGACCATCTTGATGAATGGAGCACAGTGGACACTCCGCGGTGGATCAGCATTAGTAGCCGACTCAAAATGCCAGAGGTCGCATGGAAGCACTTTTCGAACCATGTTCTCGAACGAAATGCCCCAAATGTTGCATGATAGCGCTTACAGTGTTTCTCGACATGAGTTCGTAATTGGCCATCATCGGGGATAACATTTTGTTTGTTTGCATTTGTTTGTTTGGTTACTTATATACATACTCTAAGGCAGTAGTTCTCAGCCATGACTGGACCTGGGACCCCTTATGTCCTTTCGAAATTGATGGGGGACCCCACGATGAAATATATGTCGATCGGTGTCATAATGCGCGGAGAAGCTAAATATCCATAGCATACAGCAAAGCCACCTTTTCGCATTGCCAGCAAGTTCTGGCAAGATGGAGGAAAGAGTGGCAGGGGGAAAAGTTTTGAAGGAGGCTTTGCGGACCCCTTTTTGAGAACCACTGCCCTAAGGGTCTGTGGGGATTGCATAGGGGGGATCGGTTTACACACAGAGGAAACACATCTTGGCAACACTGTTGTGAACGGTAAACCACAGAAGACAACTTTGGAAATCTTTGAATGCTGACATGCATACGCACATGTACACTGTCGTACCACGAGGATTTTAACGTTCTATACATGCTGTGCGATTAATGACACCTTTCAAAAAACCACGCCGCCATATCGCCTCTCTTTTGTTGATACGCTCTTTTCTTTTCCCAGTGACGCAACAGGACAGACCTGTTTGCAGCCTTCTTCATACTGCCTTTTTCTTTCTCTTTTCAACAAATTCCTCATTTCTCTCGAGTTTCTATTTTCCTGTAAAGCCACTAGTCTGTGCTAAATGTGTAAAGCCAGTTTCATCATATGTAGCATACATGTATTTTATGACACCGGAATAACAATTCCAAAATGTCCCTAGACCAAAGCTACAACAGCTAAATTTAGAGCTAGATTGTGAACAAAGGAGAAGAACAGCTACTCGTAGCTGAATCAAATTTTTGGTAGCTAGTCGAGTCCGAAAGTAGCTAGACCTAGCTACAAAATAGCCAAACTGGTACTGCTGACTCCCTTCTGTAGCACAAGCTTCTCTGTGCTTTCCACTTGAGGTGCAAATGCACCTGTTAAGACCTGTTAAGTTTGTTAAGATGAACTTGGGACCAAGAATATTTTTTCGTATTACCAGAAATTTGTATTTTTTGCATTCTGGACGTTACAAAAGAGCAAAAGCGCTGCCCATCTTAACCATGGAGTTCATCTTTACCGAGTTTTTTTTTAACTGGAGTCTGCAGTACAAGGTTGAATTTTCGCTGACAAAACAATGCCATGCTTTTTTTGATATGCAATCCCACTTACTGTTTTCCTAGAGAGAAATCAATATACAGTCGAACACGGATATATCGAACTCTAAGGGGATCGCGAATTAGTTCGATATATGAAAAATTCGATATAAAAAATATGGACTCTGAGACCTCACCTATGGCGGACGAGCATTTACCGATCGTCGCATTCAAGAATGACAACTAATTCCGCACTCACGACGCAAGAGGACGCTTTATTTCCGTGAAAAAAAAAAATCGCTGATCTTGGCCTGCTTCTTCGCCCAGGAAATGAAATTAAAGACGCTGGTCTCGATCTTCTCGAGGCTGCACAACTAGAAAATTCCAGCAGTACGCTGCGCCTTCGCACCCCATGCACAACACCCACGCAAAAGAAGAACAGCGCGCACGTACCACAATAACTTTGAAGGTAACAATTCCAAGGCTCTTTGAACGGACTCCAAGAAAGCGCTCGCGATGGTCATCTCCGAGAGAAACAGTGATCTCCGAAAGGTGCGGGACAACTCGCCAAACAGCAGCAACAGCAGCAAAATGCAAAAGGAGGAGGATACCGGCAGCGCCTTCGTTCCCTCTTCCCTTTCCCGAGACGACATCGGGGGAAGACAGACCCAGAGAGAGAGAAAAAAAAAACTTTTTCGGCAAGCCGAGGAACGTACGCAGCCGCAAAAAAAAAAAAAAAAAAAGGACGTGTGCAGTTGGGGCATCCCTGCCTCACACTGTAACATTTTCCGAGCGTTCGGGCTTGTGTGCCTAGAGAGATTTAGCATACCGGGCTCCGTCCGCTAACGCTACGGCGGCCGGTAGCGGGGCCCGACTGGGCAAGCGCAAATTCGTTCCGGTAGTTCCGCGAGCGAGTCTTCGTCATGCCCGCGCATTCCCCGACATCCTCCTCAACCTCAATCGGGGGTGCAGCGACCGCCGAAGAGCACCTTCCAGCTCGCGCGGCGTTCGATATACCCAATGTCGGGAAAAATACGGTTCGATATAAACGTACGAATTCCTATACTTTTACACGGAATTTTCAAGGGGATAATTTATGAGTTCGATATAGACAATAATTCGATATACCCGTGTTCGATATATCCGTGTTCGACTGTATTGTGTGTACTGAAAGCGACTTGGAATTTTGGTTATTGCTGTGAATGTGCTTCACTGAAAAATAACCAAACATACTTGGTCCATTAAAAGCTCTGCTTTTCCGTCATTGTTTCTCCCCTTGGTCTCACAGCCCGCTCACCCGCGCAACTTCTTTGCTCGCATGTCTTTGCGCAGCTTATCGACACATATTTATCACTCTAGGTGCTGAATTTGCACTTATACAATGCCAGAACAAGTAATCCCAGCACGATGGCCGAGAAACTGGTTGGGCCGGTCAAAAACTGGGCAGGTGGCAACCCTAAGTCAAGGTCACCAAGTTTGTGAAAAAGCTTTAAACAATGCAGCGGTCATACTCTATAGTACAAGGAGGCCAAAAATGGTGGTGTTGGTTTGGAATAGCAGCAGGAATTTGTCCGAGTTGTGCTATTACTGGCTGTAAGAGCTCCGTTCGAATTTTTCAGGTCTAATGAAGGGCGCAAGAAGTGCCCATAGGCACGCTGTCTGCCCCTGTAAGGCACAACCGCTCTCCCTTTGCGCAACGCGTGCGAGCAGGAAACAATCTCTGTGAGGAGGAGGGGAATAAGCATTTATTGAGCGCGAGTGCTGATGGCAGGGCACTCTCCCGGTGGAGGGCATCCTTATTCCGGGATACCCAGGCTGCGACTTGCCGTCCAGGCCCTCTTGACCAGTTTTTTCTGGTGTCCAAGGTCCAGACGGACCAGACGAGCCATGCACTGCTCAAATGTTGGGGAGGGGATAGGGGGTAGGTTTGGAGTTTGTGGGCACTACCATACCTGGTGGTACAGGGTGCCAGACGTTGGACAGAAATTGCAAAGGGAGGGATACTGAGTGAGGTAGATGGAATGGAGGGGGGTGCAGTGGGCATTGGAATTTGTCTGCAATCGCCGAAGAGTGGTGGCTTCTTCTCTGGTTAACCGAGGATGAGGTGGTGGGAATATTCTTCTGCCGAGCCTATAATGTTCCAGGACATCTGAATACCGGAGAAGTGGGTCCGTTTTGGTGTCAGCGGAGAACATTCCGCCTCGGGTAATGGCCTGGTGTGTGTACGCGCGGGCAGCGGAGTGAGCCGCCTCATTACCGTCGATGGATTCATGCCCAGGAACCCAGACGATTTCCATATCAGGTAGCTCTGCAATATTTTTCAGAATGGTCAGTGCTGGTGTAGAGATGCGCCCCCGCTGATAACTTCGACATGCCGCTTGCGAGTCAGTTAGTATAGTTATAAAGTCCTTGCTGGTCGTGGCAGCCAGGGCAATCGCAACTTCCTCTGCAGCTTCTGTTGAGGTTGTACGCACAGTCATAGCTGTCAATTCCTGACCGGCCGCGTTAACAACGCAGATGGCGTGTGCTGGTTGATTTGGATATATGGCTGCGTCGCTGAATCTTGTTGGGTTATTTCCATACTCGGCGTTGATGACTTTAGCTCTAGCGATGCGGCGTGCCTTGTTATGAATGGGGTGAATGTTTCTTGGTATCGGTAGAACTCGGATGTGCTGTCGAATCTCTAATGGAACACGTATCTTGTGGTCCTGCATGGGTGGCGTCGCATATCCTATCTGTCTTAAAGTCGTCCTTTCCGTGTGAGTCAGCTTCAGTCGTTCAAGCTGAGAGGTTCGGTGTGCTTCCTCTATCTCCTCCCAACTATTATGTATTCCCAGTTGGAGCAACCTTTTCGTTGATGTCTTTGATGGTAGTCCTAAGGCGGTCTTGTAAGCTTGTCGAATTATAGTATTCAATCTGGCTTTCTCCGTTGTTTTAAGGGCAAGATAGGGAGTGCCATATACGAACCTGCTGATGAGCAGTGCCTGTATGATGCGCAGGGTATCCGACTCCAGCAAGCCAAACCTTCTATTTGATATCCGATGTATGAGGTGCATTAGCTGGCTGAGAGTGCGGTTGAGAGGGGCAATTGTATGTATTCCTGATCCATTTTTGGGAATCACAAGCCCTAAAATACGCAGATGAGGCACACTGGGAACTGGTTTGCCCTGTATTGTGAGCTCGGGCTCAGGGATGCTTTTATTCCTCTGCGTAGCTTTCCCAGATATTAGAGTAAGCAGATCTGACTTCTCTGGGGCGCATTGTAGGCCTCGGGCTCGAAGGTATTCGTGCGCCTTGTCGATGGCTAATTGAAGGGCGTCTTGTTCCTCCCCCATTGATCCCGTGGGGGTCCAAAGGGTCAAGTCGTCCGCGTAAAGTGCATGCCGTAGATGCGGGATGTCATTGAGTATTCGAGGGAGATCTTTCATTACTATATTCAATAGAAGCGGTGATATCACTGAACCTTGTGGAGTGCCCTTTGGTATTGTTTTAAATGTTCTTGAACGGCGGTGGCCTATTCCGATGGTTGCCGTGCGTCCTGTAAGGAAGGCTGCAACATAGTCATATAGCCTCTGGCCACAGTCAATTGATGCTAGTCCACGATGAATGGCTTGGTGGTTAACATTATCAAAGGCTTCTTTGATATCCAAAGCTAGTATGCATCTTTTGTGCGAATTGGAAAGCCTGTCTATTATTTCTTCTTTAAGTTGCAGCTGGATATCTTGTGTGGATAGATGAGGGCGGACTCCATAGATATTTGTTGGGAAATGCCCATTATCTTCGATAAACGGGGAAAGGCGATTTTGTACCATGTGTTCCAATAACTTCCCAACACAAGATGTGAGAGAAATGGGTCGCAGATTTGCTGGGGCTAGTGCCTTACCGGGTTTTGGCATCAGTGTAATGTCGGCGTGTTTTCACTGGGATGGGAGTGTTCCGGCAATCCAATGTTCGTTAATGTATTCTAATAGAGCCTCTAACGCCGTGGTGTCCAAATTTCGTAGCAGCTTGCTTGGAATCTTGTCCTTTCCTGGTGTAGTATTCTGGGTAAGTTTTGGACCACCGCTTCAATTTCAGCGATTGTGAATGGAGCATCCATTTCTTGGTTGGAGCCACCCATGTACGCAGGGTGTCTACCAAGTTGACATTTTGAAATTCCCTGAGTTTTCCAGGTTTTCCCTGAGTCTTTTTGATAAATTCCCTGAGTGACACAGAACTTTATTTTACGTTAACATGGGCTGACACCCCTTCACCGGTTGCTGTCACCCTCTAAAAAGTGCCTTATAAAATAAAATATAACATAATAAAGTTGCATTGCGAACCAGTAACTTTTATCTCATTCAAAAAGAAAACATAACAGAGTGGTAGTAAAATTCACAGTGAATGAAATATCGAAAAGAATGGTAACACCATGCTGCCATGTTCTCAGCTCGCACTCAATGCCTCAGTGCTGTATTTCACTGCTTCAAAGAGTTTTTTTTTGGTTTGGATGAGGGACACCTGCACCTTAAACACAGTCACGTTAGGTGCCCTTACATGCCACCATACTTCTAGCATCAAAGCGCTGCGCAGGATAAGCGGGAAGAGTATTTGGGATTCACATTGGAAATCAGAAACACCTCAACTACACCCCACTATTGTGACTCCGCGTAAAGTTCTTTTGGCACGTAGCGAAAGCTACGAAGCCGAAACATGCTGTCTTTCTATGCAGTGGAATATAGTGCTGGCTTGCAGTTAAAGGTAGCTCTTAAAACAGGGTACAATGTCTATATTTGATACTTAAGAAGTATTTAGAACACAGCTGCGATCTTTAAAAGTGGGAAATTAAGAGAAATAAGTTATTATAACGCCAGATTCACATCTCAAAGATTTGCAACGTGCGTCAACTAACTAGAAACCACAGTAGATGGTGTCGGGTGTTCCAGCATAGGATTGAAAACTACTACTGCCCCTGTAGACTCCGTTACGCTGCCCCCACAAGCTATCGCGGCGTGCAACATTTTCTTCCACCTTTCAGGAGTCTGGGAAATATGCCAGAACACAAGGGGAGCGTACAGGGGGTCAGGAGGGGGGAAGAGGGGGGGGGGGGGAGTGACTCGCAAGCTGTATGAAGCTAGTTCTCACCGGAACCAAAGACTCCAGACGGCGCCATCAGCGACGGCTCTGGAGGGCTGTCCACTTTTGCCGTGCTGTTACTTGAGCCAGCATTACAGTGAATTTCGCTTCCTTTATAAAGTACAGCTAATTTTCCCTGATAGAAGGACAAATTCCATGAGTTTTCCCTGAGTTTTTCCAGACTGTTCAAAATCCCTGAGAATTCCAGGTTTTCCCTGTTTTCCAGGTTGGTAGACACCCTGGTACGGTTCATGGGGTAGTGGGGCCTTGTCACATGTGTCTTCCCACAGTTTCTTTAATTCTTCCAGGAGATCTTCTTCTGGGCCTTGATAATTGTGAATGAGGTGTTTTAGTTGATGCGACGCGGCTGATTTAGTTTCCTTGCTATCCATTAGAGAGCGAAGGAGATGCCACATGCGACAAGTTCCAAAGGTGCCCTGGAGAATCGTGCAAAATTGAGACCAATTTTGTTGACTGAGTTGTCTTGCATAATCGGTGGCTTTCTGGGTCAGGTGAGCGATACGAATACGGAGCTTCCGAGTTGTTCTGCATTTCTTCCACCGTTTAGCGAGACTCCGCCGGGCTTCCCAAAGGTGCATAAGATGGGCATCTATGGCCGGGCAGTCCTGCGTTAATGTGAATTCTTTAGCCTGTTTTTTTCGGCTTCCAGCATCTGCTCCGTCCATCTGTGAACACTATCTTAATTGCACCTATAATGCTCCAAAGTTCGTAGTTTTTATCGCAAAATGTGATGCAGGATCAACTACAGCCAAAATTTGTGCATACGTATGCGCATCACGACAATATGTAACGCGACTTTTCATTACAAAATGTAAGGCCCTCATGTAGACTTTCGATTGATTCATTGTAGGGTTTAATGCGCCGACGCAATGCAGGCGATGAGGTGTGCCGTAGTGGAGGGGGGCAACAGATTAATTTTGACCACCTGGGGATCTTAATGTGCGCCAAAATCTCGTACACCCGGGCGTTTTTGCTTTTCGCCTCCATCAGAAAAGCGGCCACCGCGGCCTGGAATCGAACCCGTGACCTCGTGCTCAGTAGCGCAACGCCTTAGCCACTGCGGCGGGTCATGTAGACTTTCAGACACTGCAAAGACGCCAGTTGTGAAAAAAAGATATTTATTTCACTGAATACTGTTAAACATATTAGTAGTTTCAAATAAACCATCTTGGTAGTCTCAAACAACAAACAAGCTATGGTTTGAGCATCAAAAAAGTATATTGAGATTGTGAAAGCATACAACTAACTACTGTTCAAAGCTCAGTCCCTCAAATGAACGTAAATATGCTGTATATGCCTTTTATTTCAGCCAGCACAAATGTAACTCTCAAGCGGTGCCACTTCAAGCTAGCTGTGATTGGGTGAACGCAGATGATTTTGTCACAGGTGCTTTCAAAATGGACACATATTGTATTTGGGCAAGCTGTGAAAACTTGGCGAGGAGCAAATATGATTCACTGTACAATTCCTCTGTGATCTGATAGGATTTCTCACATAATGTCACAGTCTCCAAGCTTAACCGTGGCACTGCCATTGGGAATGGCTCAAAGTTGATGTGATGCTAAGCATGGCAATTCTTTGGCATCGGAACACTGTACCATGTGAAGATCAGGATGGAGGACACCCTTGAGAGCTTGCCGATAATTTTTGACCGTCATTCCAGTACACAGCTCCCCATTCCATCACTCTACAAGGTTGGTATATAGTTATGACAACCCACATGCGCTGCTCCACTGAGGTGTCCTTCTATGGTCCACAAACAACCTCAACTCAAACTCACCGGGCGCAGTATCTGCTGGATTTTCCACTGCTTACGACCGACATGTTACTGAAATCAGGCTTCATTGGCTTGCAACTGACAGCCAGTTTTTGAAGGGAAGGGGCACTATCTATCTAATTTCCTGAATAGAAAGAAAAACAATATATTACCCCAGGATCCATTACTAGATAACAAATTTTGGGACAAAGTAGGACGCCATACGCTGATGCTGGCCTAGTTCATGAACACGCCAATATAAGAGATTGAAGAGGAATCCGAAGCAAAACGTCTGCAAAGCCAGCACAAAAATGCGAAATGAAACTTGAAAAGAAAAGAGTTCTTGTCCGTGAAGTGCCAGTCACTGAAGTGTCATCTATGAAGTGTCCGTCAGAGAACTGCTTCACTGGATGGGTATCAAACCCGTGACCGAGCTTTTGGCAGCAGTCACAGAGTCCCCCCGAGGCGGGAAACGCACAAACGCACAGTCAAGTCCATCTACACGTCCAATATGCTCGCTTCGTCAACTTTATCACAAGTAACTTCTTCGGCCTCTCCGCAATCGCCTTGGTCGCGCATTCTTAACAGATTTTGCATTGCTACAGCGTACTGCGAGGCAGCACGCTTAGACTGTTCAGCCCTGCGATCAATCGCGTCGTAGTAACACTGTCGATCCGCGGGCGTTTTACCTGCTTCTGGCGCACACTGCTCGTTCGGGAAGATACTCGTGTCCGACGACAGCAACTCGTTCCACCGATTGCACTCAGCCGACAACGCCTTCAATTGGGCGTGGTGCTTTGCAGCAACGTCAGCGGTTGCCGTGTCTGCAGACGCGGGTTCCGTAGCAGCCTTCAACAGCTTCGTGAGACGATCGTCGTCGTCGCCCGTGTCGTCGAACAGTGCCAGGCCTTCGACCAAAAACGCGTGATGATGCTCTTGAAAAGGTTCAATTTCGTCGCTGATCTCTTGCAGAGCTCGCTTGAAGCACCGCCGAAGGAGGATACGCAGCCGCTCGTCTGCTGGTAGGCCGGTTGGAACACTTTCCAGAAGGCTGTTCTGCAGAAGTGACGGACCCCGAGTGCTTCGCCGGCTGTGCTGTCGAACCGCTGACGTGCTGGCTCCGGCTTCCGCCATGACTGGTTGAAGTGACATTCGAAAGGGGCGGACACGCAAGCTTTGCTAAAAGGCGTGCTCGTGGGCTCGCGAAAGCAGCAGAAATTATTCGCGGCACATCAACCAAGTTCGCAGTTCGCAGACCGTTTGATTACAGTGAACTAGAATTCAAGTTCACTGTAGCGATGGTAGCGACTGCAGCTTAGCGTGACTAGAGTTCTCCTCCCTGTTCTGTGGAACTAGTTCACTCCAGCATAGAGAAAGAAATGACTCCAGCTGCTCCAGCGTGACTGGCTTTCCCGCGTTCGTACAAAAGTTTGTTGCGTAAACGGTCACCATTTATGCTCGCGAACGCCGGTTTAAAAAATAACACTTCAGCTAATTTATTTTATAGCGTTTTTTTTGTGTGGCATATTAATGGACACGCGTTTTTTAATGCAAGCGTTGGAGGAAAATGAAGCAGCAGAACCGCAGAATCGAGCGACGTGGCAGCGCGAAGTTCCGCGAACCTATGGCGCGAACTTCGAGCACAGGCAACCGGCAATGTGGTAATTAGCGTTTTTGCATTGTTTTGCCGGTTGTTTTTAGGAGATTCCCCTTCCGAATCCTCCTTCATGCTTCACGTTTGGGAGCTTGTTTTAAATTTTGAAACTGAACCAATGGGAGCGAAGTTTTGGTGTTCCGTCTGATCCGAAAATGCCCATTTCGCATCCGTTTTACGTAACTTACTGGGCCTATGGCTGCCTTGATAAGCGCAGTTTTTTTCTCCGTGCTTGCATTTGAGCGACCTCTGTTATTTTGTGTTGCTCATACCTGCTTCGAGGCAGCTAATTTTCTACCCGGAGTTGCTATTGAGAGACCAGTTTTGGACTGCTCAGAACTGCTTCTGCACTGGCCAATAAAAACTTCGCCTTGCATTGCATGCTGTTGCTTGCAGTCAGCGTATCACGACTCACTCAAAATCTTAAGTTTTGTAACTGACATAACTCATGTCTATCTCAGACGAGGCTGGTAAAGAATACTAAAACATTACGCTATTTTGTTACAATGTGACTCTTATTAGAAGTCTTCAACTCTCCGAGGGGCAATCCAGCATTCGTTTGTCGCACATATTTCCACAGCGTGGGAAATCCTCAGACTGCCCGTGGGGAGTCCAGAACTAATTTTAAGAGCCCCAATGTTTTTGAAAGAACCGACTCGTACAGTTAACAAATTACCTGTATGGCCAGTGAAGCGGTAGCCGTATAACCTCTACGTGGGGCACTATCACTGAAAACACATGGCATGCTACCAAAGAGTTGACATCCTACCATGCATACATAAAAATCAAAGTCTGCTCTACATTCAGCACTTCTAGAAGAAAGCATTCCTCGATTCCTGTGATACGTGGAAGAAAACCCTCGATGACGGGGCAGTATTAGAAGCGCAAGCCAAGGTGGAAGCCAGAGCCGAAGTAGCAGTGTTGTCAGCAACCGCCACACAAGCCACGACCGCAGTCGAAGCAAGACCAGGGCAGCCTACCATTGGCGCAGCCTAAGCGAGATCAATAAGACTCGGGGTGACAGCAGAAGTCCAGAATCCACGAAAAATTCGCAAATGGGTCAGAACAGGGGCGGTATTCTCGAGTTTTGTCCCTTTCAAAGGTGTCCCTTTTGGCGAGCCCTGATTGGCTAAAAGCAAACAACCGGAAGTGACGTAACGCAAGCGCAACAAACCTACTGCCAACGCTTACTGCTTAACCGGAAGCACGTCACGATTTAGGGGCTGAAAAGGGACGTTTTCAAAAGGGACAGTTACGAGAATACCGTCCCAGGTTGGATCAATGGGATATACAACAACGGCAACACAGAGCAGCACTTAGTTATCGACAAGCCCTAATCCGCAGTTCACACTCCCATACAAATCAAAAATCTCTAACGAGTACCCCCGTTATGTCTGAGGGGCAAAGCACAGACAATACCATGGATATGGAGCACTTCCCAGTCCTACCACAAACCAATTCAAATGCCGATAGGGGTATAAACACAACAGCGAACAGCAGTGGGGAATCCATTCCTAAAAAATCGAAACTCGCCCAAGAAATGGCTCCATCACTAGCTGAAGAATTCGTTCAGTTCAGGCAGGAAAGTGAAAAGGGTTTCTACGTGATTTTGAAACGATTAACTGAACTGTCCCTGCTCCACCCCCGCCTTCACCCTCGGTAACAGAAGAGGTAGTTTCTCTCACTAATGCAGTCTCAAGACTAACCAAACAGGTTGAGTTGCTAGTGACACACATGAGGAAGCTAGAGGGAGAACTATCATCTATAAAGAGAGTGGGTAGCTCGCGCCCCAGACCATACCCTGCAACCTCAGGTTATGTCAACAACGATGAATAACTCAAGCAAGAAGACATCGACGGACTGCATCAACGTCTGGCAGTGGAATTGTAGAGGTTTCGGTAATAAGAGGGGTCTCCTAACCCAACACATTCAGATGGCACAATTCAAACCAGATATTGTTCTACTCCAAGAGACAGGACGTATCCCAACAATTCCTGGATACACATTACACAACTATGAACGATAAGCTCCCTGCAAACAAATTGCTGCTTTAGTCAGAAATCATCTAGCTATCCGTTTAATAGCTGAAAACGCGGACACCGACACACATTTTTTTACCATAGAGGTGGCGACTCCAATTAGAAGCAAGGCACACGATGAACAGAAAATGTCACCATCCTATACAGCTTTGTGAAGGTGAAAGGATGCCATTTTTCCCAAATATTTTCGCAAAGACCGGGACGACGCTTTACGCACCCAGTGGCAGGGGATTTCAACGCAAAGCACACAGCGTGGGCTTATGGGAAGTGTGATTTGAAAGGTAAAGTGCTGGGATCTTTAATCCACAGGGAAAACTTTACATTGCTAAATGACCCTTACTCAAACATGCGAGAAGGCAACTCAGTTCAGAAGGACACAAGCCCAGACTTGACACTAGTCAACAAGGGATCGCTTCGATGCCATTGGAATACGAAAACGGAAACTCTCACCAGTGATCACACGATCATTCACACAGAAATTGCCACATCCAAAGTTCACAAGCGAAATAAATAGGTTTTCATCACGAATTAGGATAAATTCCGTAAAAGACCAGGAGCGTTACAGAGCCCCATCCTAGCAGAATGGAGTGCAAGGATATTACAAGATGTAGAGTCGTGCTCCAAAAGTGTACAAACACCTGACCCAGAGATAGACTCCCATCTTTAGCACCTATTGGAAGCTAGGCGAGGATTCACCAAGAGATGGAAAAGAAACAAACTGAACACAAAGCTGAAAAAACGAATAGCAAACATAAATGTAGAAATCCCAGCATACACCTCTCAATTCACAACAATTGGTACAGTATATGAAACCAACTAAATGGCAATGTTCACGTTAAAAAAGCCTGGTCTTTAATTCGGTATTTGATACAACCGGAGAACTCCATAACAGAACTAAACAAGTGTCTAGACATTTTGGCAGCTAACTATAACAAGGTAGAGGACTTGCTAGACGAACTAGCAAATGTCTATTTTTTTCCCAAAAGAGACTATCCGGCCTACAAAGACTACAACGGCAAGGCAAACACATGCTACCTTAACCAGCCAATCACCAGGGCAGAGCTTACTGAAGCTATTGCTGAAGCTAACAGGCAACCGGGGTCACATAAAATTGGCAACGGTATTCTTCGCAATCTAAATGAATCTGATAATGAGCATCTTCTGCAGGTGATGAATAAGCCTTGGGGATGTGGAACATTGCCGCAGGAGTGGAAGGACGCTGTAGTTACCTTCATTCCTAAACCTGGAAAACATATAGAGATTGGAAACCTGAGACCCATCTCTCTAACATCATGTCAAGGCAAGTTATTAGAACGCATAATCTTGAAACAGTTAGTACAATATTTAAAAGAGAAGTGGTTACCGTTCCAGATGTCTGGCTTCAGGGAACATATTTTTTTCAGATTAAAGAAGACGATTAACAATCCAAGCGCAGCTCAAAATAAAGCTACTTTAGCAGTTAGCCAAAGCATTCGATAATGTCACACATGATGGCATCCTTGAGGAGCTAGAAAAAACTGACTGTGGCGACCGTATCTACAACTACACGAGAAATTTTTTAAAAGACTGCACTTATTGTCCTTGGATCGCACACATCAGAAAATAAAAGGCACCCAAGCAGATGTACCCCAAAGGGATTGTACTGTTTTTAACCTAGCCATGTGTGCAGTCGCCAGAAAACTGGATAGGATTCCAGACATAAAGTACACCTTATACGCGGATGACATTACAGTATGGATAACTAAGGGCACATTGAAATTCCCACCCCACAAAGAGCGGAAATTAAGGTCTTGGGGCTTTGCATACAGAAAGACAGCAAGTCTTATACAACTCAACAACTTTTGAAGCAAGGCAATCAGATCATTCATATGATGAAGTGAATCACCAACCATACTATAGGATTGATGGAGAAGGAAGCCCCGAGACTGAGGGATGCCTTGATAATTTCCAGGTTTGAATATCACCTCCTGTACTTAAACCCATCGCAAACGGAAAAATTTAAGCTAGAGGCACTCACCAGAAAGGCTACCAAGGTTGCCTTGGGAGTACAAATGTCAACTAGCAATGAGGCCCTATTCAGAACAGGTACTCACAATACGATTGACGAGATCGTTTTAGTTCATTTAGCAAACCAAGTTCAAAGGCTTCGGTCAACAGAGCAAGGCAGGAACATCCTCAGCAGCATCAATTTGAATCCCACACCTCGAAACGAGCCACAGGAAGTCAAGGGCACATTTCTCGACAGCAAAAGTCGAGACCTACTCAGTCGCCCCTTTACTCAGTAACGTGGATCCCGGAAGGAATGAGGACGGAAGACGGCAAAGAGTTACATTTTTAAAAAAACCTGTGAAAAGCTCTCCAAGCCAAGCAATATACTATGAAATTATTAGTTCCAGCAGAGGCAAGCACAGCATCATAGTGCTGAACAGAGACCTTCATCCGGCAGTAACTAGCATTCTCAAAAGTAGCGCCAACATCAACACAGCAGGCATTGAACTCCACGCCATCGCCAGAGCCATTAGATACCACGACACCTTCACACCGCGCAAGTCCGCATGATACAGAACTTCCAGTGATCATTTTCACAGATTCTCAAGAAGCATGCAGGAAAATTATACTGAACGACATGAATAAAGATACAGACATGCACCCCAGCTAGATGGTATCTTTTCTCTAAAGGAAGGGCACAAGAGCCACCAGCCTGAAAACACTGTGGTGGATATCCCAATCAGCAACATGTGCTATGGGAATGTCCTTACACTATTCCCAGCATTCCAGGCTTGCACACACCAACGCAGCTGCCATATCCCATTGACCCAACCTGGCTGACCCTCGCCTCCACTTTTGAGGAACAGTTGGCTCTAATGCGGTACATGAACAACGCACTAGAGCGGAGTTCAGCACTCACTGAAGACGACCTGTAATTGGGTTGACGAACCGCCTTTGGTTCTAAATAGTTTTTAATTTCTTGAACTCGCATGTAGCGTCCGCCGTCCGTCCGCAATAGCTCAGCGCGCCCTCTCCCCCACTCCCGCTACCCTCCTCGCTCTCAACAACACGTCCGCACCCCTCCCCCTACACTATATAAAAAAATACTTATCGGCGCCTGGTTTCGATCCCACGACCCTGTGGGCGGAACGCAAGGTACATGGTGCTCTCCCCACTGCGCCACAAAACCGACACAGAATGAAAGGCTACAAACGCGCCTTACATCCTTGACTCAACTACGTCAAGAAGCTGCTGATACAACGCATTCACTACCACCAACTCCCCAAACACTAAACGTTAATGCAATACACCCACCCCCTATGTGACGCATTTACTCGAGACCCCCTCGCGGGGAGATGGGCCCAATTTTTTCTCTCTCGATTCAAAACTAGTGACTAATCAACTGATGGCCTTGCCCAAGCACATCTTCCCCTGTAGGCAGCCCTATAGCAACCCCGTTAGTTCACACACAATTAGAATAAAAAAATGCTAACACATGCAGCAAGCTTTTTCACTGATACATCACAAATCGTACCCCGCACTGTCTTGCTTCAGTGAAAAACCTAAAACTCTGCAGGAATTGAATGTTCTGATCAACCTGAATTCGCATAATGTGTGGCTTTGTTAGACCATTTGCAGCCTCTGCACTCTGCTCTTCACTTATTAGCCAGGGTAGCCAAGTTCACAGTTTTGGTGTGGCATAGTTTAAAGCTTGTTTGATAACAATGTTCCATTGGGCAGGTACATAGGTTATGTTACTTAGTTCCAGCATGAATGGGAATAAAGACAAGATAAAGATAGGACAAGCACTGTTTCAGTTTTATGACGACGTCAAAGGAGTCAAACAACCTGCACATGCAGTGTTTGGCCCTGTTGTGTTAAAACATTGACACATGGACATTTTTTTGTCTGTTTATTGGTAATTATGAAGGCAGTGACAGGTTCATTTCCCACCCTTTCCAGGCAGGATGATGCCGTCGTACTGTAAAGAAAATAAAGAAATAAATTGTGAGTCTTCAACCAAGCTTTTTAAACATAGCACCAACCATCGTTGCTGAGTGAAACACAGAAGATGCAATGATATTTGACATCTGTTCAATACTTTTTAAGGAAAAAAAAAACTTTTCACAAGGGTACACAAAAGCAACGAGTGAGAATAAGTGTTGTGATGAAACAAAAACACTGCCAGTAGCATCCCGACAGCAGCATTCAGTACAACGCCCCATGTGCACCGAAGGCAGTGTGCCATTTCATACAGTAAACCTCCTTACAAGAAACCCTCAAGGTACCTGGAAAACGTGTCTGCTAACCAACGACTCTTGTATGGGAAGTTGCTAACATGGCAAACAGGAAAACCAACCAAACCGTTACTGCATACCTGCCAACCTGGTGACATGGAAATTCGGAATATCTGCGGATTGGGGGAAGTGGCGGGCCGCACACATTAATTTTTAAGTCTAAAAGGATTCATGTTATCTCGCACGCGTTCTCACGTTTTCAGAACCATACGTGAAAACCGTAAGTGTTGAAGAGTAATGAACAGCAACTCCATTGGGAAGGGCAGCAAATTCGGTTATGTACGATTTCGACAACACTTGGCAGTACTCTCGCGGCTTCGAGCCTGCCATTGCACAGCGAAGCAACTACCGTGGTCGTACCACGGGTCTTACTGGACAGGACGCGGCAGTCATACAAAGAGCGCCACGAACACGGAAGTCGTAACCGGCCCGTGAACAACATACTATAAAGCAGGCTTGCCGAGGTAGCACCGAGTTCTGGATATGGATGCGCAGCCCACTCCGAGAAGACGAAAGAAATCACAGCTACGCAAATGGGGATAACAACGCTACGTATTGCTTTCTTGTGGCGGCGCAGGTACCACAGTGTCGTTTAAATAGATGGTCCTATTTTTTTTCGAAAATTTGTAAAATTTCAGGCACGATTCGTAAAATCTTAAGACGCGTCAAAATTCGTACATTGTACGGAAAATTCGGAAGAGTTGGCAGGTATGCCGTTATTGATTGATTGTAGGGTTTAAAGGGGTCGTGAAGAGATTTTCAAAAAAACTGTGTTGTGAGTGCGCTCACAACCGTGTAACCTTGATAAACAAACAATGCATACCCGTTTCGTCGCCCAATATAGGCAAATAGGTAAACAAATGCAGTTACGGTTTCACCGAGGCTTTCCTCCTCAACTCGTGAAGTGACGTTTCAGTAAGTCAGTAAGAAGCCAATCACAGTCCTCCCTGGTCTGCACAATATGTCGGCATAGAGCGGGTTTGCAAAGGGTCAGATAAAGCTACAACATCGGCGCCATGATGAAACTCGCCCTGCAACTGAACGGGAGACGTCTGATCTCTGATACGACTGATCAACATGGTTGAACTTTCAGTCTACAACACCGGCGAGATGCGCAGGCAGAGGTAACCACGTTTAATCTATACTGGGCATTCGTAAACAGTTTACGCTGTTTTCACGAGTCTAAACTGTAGTTTTGCAAGCCGATATTCTTGCACAAGTTTGCCGACGTCTGTTTCACGTAACCTGTAATGTGAGTTGCGCGAACGTGAAACTTCTGACCTGAAGAGATACATGACCGAACACTTACATGACCGAACGCTTAAAATGAGAGTTTATTACATAAACACGTTTATCGAAGGAACTTCGAGAAAACCCATCCATTATTCACGCATCAAGCGCAAAAATAACTAGCGAGAAGCAGCGATATAGCGCCAAGTCGCCGAGTCCCAACATCACGCAGTTCGACGATTGCTTTTCTGTTTCCTGCAATAAACAATGCTGTTAACGGTGTTTTGTTGGTTGTATACGCTCCGCTTTGGCTTACTGCAGAAGCGCTCAACAGTAAGTTGGCGGTTAAAGCTCTGAGTAGATTAGAATTTATGAAAACACGACAGACTTCTGGGTTACAAATGCGAAAAGGCTTTTATGCAGCAGTTTTTCGCCGCGCGCGCTTACCACGTCGATAGTGTAGTGGATAAAGAGTCCGACTAGGCTGGCCGTAACGTTGGGCTGGCCCGGAGGCCGCAAGATCGAATCGCACACGGGGCACTTTTTTACTTTTTTTTTTTCGATTGAGCGATCTTGGGCCATTTCATACAAAAAAGATACGATTCCGAAGAGAATTCAGGAAAAGAACGTGAAACTCAGCAGGGAAACTTGGCTACAAACTGCACAAACACCCAGCAGGTCTGAGTTCTGCTGCGATGGTTGCCAGACAACTGAAGCGGTCACGACACCGCTCACGTGGGTGGAAAACTGTTTTTTGGCAACGAATAAAGGATGCATTATTTTTAAAATATTCAGTGTGCAGCTTTGCAGAATATTATACACAAAGAACATTGAACCGCGTTGAACTCTCGAATGTACTTGACGTGACGTCATTCTAGTTGCTCTGCCGACCGCCGGCGTGCGCATGGTCGCTTGCGATGCGCCTCAAAACGAGAATTTCAACGGCGCCTCCTAAATTCCAGAAGCAATGAATTGTGAAAATATTTGGGATTTATGTTCTTAAAAGGTCGTTCAAGCAGACAAAATTAAGCAAAGACAAATGCATTTTCTCTTCACGACCCCTTTAACGCGCCGACAACGCAGGCGATGAGGCGCGCCGTAGTGGAGGGCTCCGGATTAATTTTGACCACCTGGGGATCTTTAACGTGCGCCGAAATCTCGTACACACGGGCGTTTTTGCTTTTCGCCTCCATCAGAAAAGCGGCCGCCGCGTCCGGGAATTGAACCCGCGACCTCGTGCTTAGCAGTGCAACGCCTTAGCCACTGAGCCACCGCGGCGAGTAACCAAACCGTTATCATTCAAATGTCTCTTATAACCAAGTGTCCCTTGTGACGAGGTTGTACTGCACTAGGCCCAAATTGACCCAATCATGCAGTACACATTGCTCCCCCACGTCCCATTTCCTATAAAGTCATCAATATCGTCACGTAACGTTCGAGACACGCAAAGATGCCTAGTGCTTAGCTCAGCTCAGAAATGGGCGAGTATCTCATTTTTAAACGGTACCCTGATCTCCACACCACTTTCATTATTTTTAAACCGACATACTTTAAACTGTCTTTTGGCATGTTGCCACCCAATATGCAATCAGCCTTTTCAATGCAGAATGGGTGATGTCATACCCCACCATTCTGCCAACATTTTTGTTATCTATCTACAATACTAGCTTGCTTTTAAGTCTGTGTTCTGTAAGGACCACAGCTGCAGTTTCAAGCTCCCTCATTGGGGGAAAAGAGAAGTGCCATGTGAAATTTCGAACATCGCAGTAAAAAAAGCATAGAATATTTTATACTTGTGCTTTTAAGCGCCTCTTACCAGCTAACGATGACATTGCTGTGACAGTGAGCCAACTGGATTCTGAAATTGTTACTAACATGATGGCGGTGGCACCAACAAACCTCCGCCAAAAAACAAATGCCCTCGCTCGATGTTGCAAGAAGCCCTTTCTGTTACCGGTCTGATGCAGTGATACTGCTACAAAATAGAGAGAAGTGGACTGGAGTTCGTTGATATGATGTTGCAGTGATACTGCTACAAAATAAGAGAGAAGTGGACTGGAGTTCATTGATATGATGTTGCATGTCGAGAATGCAATTCTCGCTGATGGTGCTAACTGCAGTGTTCAGGCAAAAATCACTGCAATAAAGTTTTTTTGGAGTGTATGAGTGAATACGGTGAGTGGCATGATCTTTCTTCGTTATCGCTTTTTCAATAAACTGGTCGCACTGCTTTTACTTCACAACACGCTCAAACATGTACCTCCGGCATAGTAGCTAATTTAGATCAGACCTCACGATGCAAGGGAGCATTTGCTTTGGCACCTGTTGGTACCTAACACAGGCCTGAGCGCACACCACACGCACCACCACCCAACGATAATAGACCCCCCCCCCTTCACTGCTGGGGTGGTGGTTACCTTCTGCTGGAACCACTTGATGGCTTCCTCCTTGCCGAGGCGGTGCTTGCAGCCGATGATGCCCTTCTTGTGGCGCCGGTGGGCTACGTTGAAGCCCGGCCGGCCCAGCACCACGTAGAAGTCGAGGCCGTAGATGCCGATGGTGGGGTCGTACTTGATGCCCAGGTCGATGTGCTCCTGGATGCCGAAGCCAAAGTTGCCCGTGTCCGAGAAGTTGTCTTTGCGCAGCTCATACTCCCGCACCTGCGAGAAAAGGAGGACATCTCAGCTCAGCTCTCCAGAGGCAGGCGTCGTCAACACCGGATGGCACGCATCAACGAGAGCCCCGAACACAGTGCTGAATGAAAATCCGCCACTTTACCATCTAGCTGGCGCACGAGGGATCAAAAAAGCGTTACAAGGCTCAGAAGAGAAAGAACACCACGCAATATTTGTGGCCACTAATGTTTGCAGTAACGGATTCGTGCCATTTAGACTTTCACCTGCTTCACGTGGTTTTTGTTTGTTCATGAGCAGTTCGTGCAGCTTAAAGGGACCCTGCAACACTTTTTGAGCAGTGCAAGTAAACCTGCGCGACGTTTAGATTACACTGCCAGGAATACCTGAGCCAAATATTACACGTGCACGTGAAGCGGTGAGCGCGCAAATCGATGTGAAAGACGCGGAAAAACCAACCGCTCTCTCTCCAGTTGTCCTCATTATGCAACCGCTGGCATGGCCTAAGGGACATCACATAGGCCATGGCTGCCCGATCGGCTGTCACTGGTCAACTTCACGGCTAGATTCTCCCATTTCCGTCATTGTCATCGCTGTGTGCGAACCTCTTCTATGCCTGAACCTGTAGGCACAGTTTTGCCGTTTCTTTTGTGTTGAGTGCGCGCGGAGTTTGAGTGATGAGCTCAATACTTCCCTTTCAACGGGACCACTCGACTACAAACGTTTATTGCTTCAAAAACACCCTACCAGCCCGAGCGCGCACTTGCGAGCAGTCACCCATGCCTGCTTTTTTGTGGCACCAGACCGGAAATAGGCCCATCCGCGTTGCGGAGAAAAGGAGAAAACTACCCGGCATGTGGTATATCGAAGGCCGCCGAAGAGAACGCCGCGAGCCGCCACCCTCTCCGGGAGAGAACGCGCAGCTTTCGTCGCGTTTCCCGCGGTCGAGTTGAGAGGAAACGATTATGCGCGATTTCTCATCGCGCGTAGTTTCGTTAATTGTGAACCGATTTTCATAATTCTTGCGGGAGATTTCTGGGTCAATAGACTTTATCCCAAAATACATTACTAGTAGTCGATGGCAAGTGTTGCAGGGTCCCTTTAATGTGCTGGTAATTTGTCATACCTCACTCTACTATCTACAGAACGACATCACAGCCAACGTTGCCAAGCGGCAATAAAACTGGCACTTTTGAACACTTTTTGGAGAAAATACGCAGACTAAGCAAGTTCATAACAAGGGCCAACGTTTCCTTTTACAGGGGTCAATTTGCCCCGTTTCAGTTGAAGAGCTAGTCACATTCAACCTTTATAAGATGCCTTTGCCTAATAAAGTGGCACCTCAAGTTATCTGTTACTGATAAGAAAAACACCCCACACAACAGAGAGGACCACTGAATAGTCCTGCGATCTTCCTAGATAATATGCTGCAGTGTCGGTTCGCTTCAGCCAGTGGAAGTGCTTTAATACAGAAACAACTAAAACAGTTCTTGGGGCATTAAAAACGCAAAGGATAAGCATGCATACTTGGCAGGCACAAAACCGCCCGCTACATTTGGCGTGAACTGCCTTGCTCCCATAGTTGCTTGTTGCTTCGCGTGCTTTGTCCGGTTGTCTGCTCTCCGTATTTTACATATTACTTCATTTTATCGCGTAATTAATTGCAAAGTTTGCTTATTTATCAATTCGCTGTCTTGTTATGCGACCTGACCGCCGATAACATCACCGCCAGAGGTGTGCGTCAACACCGTGGACCCGAAAGTTTGCGTCGATGTCTGGCGGGCTCTGACTTGGGCGTAACAAGCGCGTACCAATGCATTCGGCGTACGCCGGAGTACGCCGGTTCCTTACGCAGGTTTACGTCGTTGTGCGAGTACGTCGGTTTTACGCGTGCGTGTGGTTGGGCCTTTACTCTAGTCCAATACACCCTAGCTTGCAACTTCACAGGTAGACTTCCCATGCGACAATCGCTTTTAGGTGGGAAGTCCTACTTTCATCGCACAGGCTTTGCTCTTTTAGAACTAGATGGGAACCCTTGATGGAAATTCACAAAACAAAAGCGTGCGCAAAGTTTTGCTAACGGCACAACAAGAACAGCAAGTTAACCCACAACTTCCAGCGGACAAACTCCTACTTTCTTTTCTTTCTGTAATGTGGCCAGTAATAGTGTTACAGCTACAGTGCTAATTTTTGCTACTGCTACAGTGCTAACACAGCTCAACAATGCACACATGAACTGCAGGAGATGGCGCATATGCTGCGGACTTCGGTAAATTCAGATTTTGTACCTCCGACTTTGTAGTAAGGCCTCGACAAGCAGCAGACCAAACGTTGCAAAGGAGGATTTTATGTTGCACTTGTTACACAACACGGGACTGAATGCACAACAGGCATCAGCACCCGCCGATGCAGTGCGACACACCCAGTTACTGCTATAGTGGTAACAGTTATAGTGTTACCAGTACAACCGGCAACCCTTTCCTTGGCTCATAAGAAAGCAGAGAACAGCAGCCAGAGATCTGGCTCTGCTGGCAGGAAGACGCACCTTGAGGCCCTTCTCGAGGATCTCCTCCGCCTTGGGTCCCCGCACGGTGCAGTGCACGGCGATCTTCTCGTTTCTCCTGATGCCAAAGGATCGCACAGTGTAGCGGGCCTTGGAGAACACTGGCTGCTGGCCTGTCAGCTGCTCCAGCACCTAAGGGGTAGGCAGCCACAATGACGCACAGCTTGCTTGGTCAGTCACTGCCGATTGATAAGCAGAAGCCCTAGAACACTGCATACGCAGATGGTTTCCTTTGTTTTTTGTGGGGGAAGGGGGGGGAGAGAACGAACTGCTTACACAACGAAAACAGATGAAAAGAGAATTGAAAGACTGCCAAAGTGAAAATATTATGTGAAGGGAACGTTGGTTACAATGCAGATGTTGCCACATGCTGGAGAACAAATACAGATGATCGTGCAACGAACTCTGGGAACTCACAGGCAAAGAAATTACGTCCAAGTGCCACTGAATGACGCACGCCTGACAAGTGCTGGCTACTGCTACGGTGAGAACATACCCCCACAGCAAGGTATCGGAATGCACTAAATAGGAACCAATCACTCCCACAGTAACTGTGTGTGCTATTCATTTAATTAACCAACGCACTACTCTGTGTACCTCAGATCAGTTTGAGCAGGGCTATCCAACTAAACGGTGCCCGTAAGTAATTTCTAAAGCCCACAAGAAAAGGAAACCCATGAACCCTTCACAGCCTCAAACTGCTACAATGATGCCACACAGGTCTGCAATGTGATTTAACATTTGTTTTTTGCTGCAACTGATGTGCGATATATACACCCATGGCTCTTTTTACATAGTGGCTCGGCAAGCATGAGTACTGTACTTACCCGATTCTAATGCGCATTTTTTTCAAAGAAAAAAATAGTAATAATAAAAACAAATAAAAAGCTGAAAAATCACACCAGAGTTAGAATGGGATACAAAACTGAAACTGCCGAAACAGCGGAAATTTTGCCCCACCCATCGTCATCTCAAGATGGCGCCGAAGCTTTTAGCAACGATTTTTTTGGACGCTGGAAGCCTAGGCTTTTCTATCGGCGTTCGCACAAATAGTCAAATTGTTCCCCCTGTGCGCTTCATAACAGCAATGGCAGCAGCATCAACGAAGGTGCGCCGCTTCCACGAGTGGCTTACTAGTGACTCTCACGCATTCAAAACGAGCGGTCAGCTGAAGCATGCGCCTCTGGAGAAGCTCACGGGATGGGTATGCGAGGCGTGAGCCACAATCCCATCGACCATGGTTCAACGTTCGATCAGAAGTGTGGCATCACGAGCGCGCTAGATGTTGCAGTCAGCAGAAAGTGACAAGGAGCTTTCGGACGGCGACGAGCGAGATTACTTTGGGAAATAAATCACCCGCTTCTCTCGCATTCGTTTTTCTGGGTCACAAAGTTCCGTGCGTGTTACACTCGGAGGTGCAAGTTTTTTTGCCTGGAAAATCGGGTGCGCGTTAGAATCAGGTAAGTACAGTATGTCATTACAAGAAATGTTGCTAAACTGTGCACAGAGAATGTTCTGTTCAACGTATTAAAAAAAAAAAAAAAGCACACTGACCAGAAAAACCGTCAAGCGCACCACAAAACTAGACAAACTAAAAGGCAGACCTGTTGCCAGTACGAGAGACGGTATAAGGGGTAAACTTGACACGTGCGCTTTTTTAAAAACCGACTGCCTAATGTAATGGCCAACAGTATCTAATGTAATGCTATATTGTGCCCCACTCATGCGCTTTTTATTTTTTGTCAGCCTTATGATTTCAACGTTCTCAGATACAAAACACGTTGAAAGTTTACGGTTTGTTCACCCAGTGCTGAAAGGTATGTTTCATAATCCCACCAAACACACACAACTTGTACCTCCCGTTTTGTAATGAGGTTGGTACCGGTACTAGACCTCATGTTGCAAAAGGAGGATTTGCTTTTGCACTTGTTGGTACGCAACACAGGGCTGAATGCACGACAGGCATCAGTACCTGAACGATGAGTGCAACTGATTTATTAATTCAACCACCAAAGCTGCGTGCCATATAGAAACCTAACTGCAATGCATTGCGGCAGGACAGTGATCCAAGTTTTGAGATACGGAAAATTTTAATTCCAATTTCTCGTAGAAAATCGAAAATCTTTAAGAGACGATATTGCCGATTATCTTACAGCAACGAGAAACACCTTTCCTTTCGATACCAAGTGTCAGTGCAGCAGCACATCCGAACGGCAAACTCACCTTAGCAGCTCGAGTGAGCCTATCTCCTGATTCTCCAACACAAATGTTGAGGCACAGCTTCCGAATTCGAACCTCTCGCATGGGGTTCTTCTCCTTGTCTTTTCTGTCCTTTTTTATCATTTTCGCCTGGGGTGGGGAAGAAACAAAGTTGACTGATTGCAAGCGAATAAGCTATTTGTTCCCATTTCAGCACTAAATTGTAAAATCATACTCTGGTGTCAGTCGCTCCGGCTTCACCGCACGCACCGCGCGATTTTATTACAAAAAGACGACGACGCACTGCAAGAATTAAACAAATGCGATGCCACAGCCGTCGCACAAGACGAGATGGCTCTCCGGGTGATTTTAGTAACGAACGTCATCCGTACAAAGCGACTGGTATAACAAAAAGTCATACAAGTTAGGCACTAGGCTAGCACCTTCTGCAAGGCGACACACAGCTGAACAATGCATACGTGAATTGCAAGGCACGGCGCAAACGCTGTGGACTGGCAAATTCTGATTTTGTACCCCCAATTTTGTAGTACGGCCTCGACAAGCAGATGACCAAACGTTGCAAAGGAGGACTTAATGTTGCACTCGTTGATACACAACACAGGACTGAATGCACAACAGGCATCAGAACCTGCCGATGCCAGTGCGACATGCCCGGACATGCAAACGGGACGAGTCTTGCTCCCGACCTGACAACTGCAATGTTTCGTGGGTCCCGGCGTCCCGCAAGAACGTGATGCTCAAACGGCTACGCTAAACGCATCGCAAGTTACACAAACGAAGAACGTCACGTTGCGATGGGACAGTACGCCACTTTAAGACGTGCGATCACCAGCCCCAAGCAGGGGGTCAGATTAATTCCGAGTTAACAAACCTGTACAACAGAAAGAATGAATAAACCATCATATTTAAATATTAGAAACTATGTAGAACCACGTATACGCGCAAGAAAGCCGAAACAAATGTTAATGTAGCGGATTAATTTCGATCAAAAGCATCAAAAATTTTAGCGCCCACCTTCACAGACATGGTGCCGACCGGAAAAAGAAATTGGCTCGCTTTGGCTAGTCTCAGTGCGGCTACCAAAAGGCTAAAAGCCGATGAAAAAACTTTAGTGCCCACCCTGCCCACTCCACTGAACCGGCGCTAGTGCCGCTGCAATCCGCAAAATCATGGAGGAAAGAAAAGGTTCTTTCTTTCTTTCCTACATGAAGGAAAGTTTATCAGACGGAGGAAAATGCCTTATGAACATTTTGGTGTGTTTGGAGAATACCACGATGCCCCCTGTTTCGGTTAAAAGCGCTGGTATCAGTATCGACTAGCAGCTCCAACCGACGGAACCACGATTTATGTTATGGCATGAGTATGGGGCAAAAGACAGAAAAAAAGAATATTACCAAGCATTTGTGCTCGCAATGCACTCTGTCCGAAATCCTTTGGAAGATGTCTGATCGACGTTATCGACGTGCATGCGGTGCATGCTGGTCGACAAGTGTCTTGCCCATCAGCCAATCAGCATTGGGAGTCTTGCCCATCAGCCAATCAGCATCCCAGCTTCACTGACTCAACGCCGCGAACATCGATGTTCTCTAATCGCAAGGCTAAGCTTCATAGAACTCAAAACCAGCAGATCGATTCCCGTTCGCGCCAGTTCATTTTTACCGTTTCTTTTATCCTCGACAACTTCTACGAGGGGGCGCCTAGAGCACTTTTTTTTTTTTTTAGAGTGATAATAGGGTGCACCTTACATGGGAAGGACAGAAGTGCGCCCAGCAGGTAAACACCCATCGGGGACTGAAACAGAGATGCCCTTTGAGCCCAATACTGTTCATAATTTACATGGCAGGGTTAAAAATGAAACTGGAAGAAAGTCAAGTAGGGTTTAACTTAACCCATATGCTGCAAGGCAAAGTGGTACAACAGCATATTCCGGTAATGTTATACGCAGACGACATTCTTCTTTTAGCTGATAACCAGACTGGTATGCAACGGCTAATAAATATTAGCGGCCAGGAAGCCACCGACCTCGGATTAAATTTTAGCACAGAAAAGTCGAGAATAATGGTTTTCAATGACGCTACCACTGACGCAGTGTCTATCCAGCAAGGCGAATTACCCAGAGTGAAGGAATATAAATATTTGGGAGTGTGGATAAACGAAGGGGACAACTACTTAAGAACTCACCAGGAGCAACTTAAGGGTAAGGGAAAGCAAAACGCAGCTATAATGAAGCATAGAGCTCTGTGGGGGTATAACAAATATGAAGTAGTGAGAGGATTGTGGAAAGGAGTAATGGTTCCGGATCTCACATTTGCGAATGCTGTACTCTGCTTAAAATCAGACGTTTTATCAGGCCTTGAAGTGAACCAGAGAACAGTAGGCCGTTTGATCTTAGGCGCGCATGTAAAAACAACTAAAGAAGCAGTACAGGGAGATATGGGCTGGGCGTCGTTTGAAGTTCGAGAGGCACAGGGTAAAATATATTTTGAGATGAGGTTGAGAGCAATGGATCAACGAAGGTGGGAAGCTAAGGTTTTTAGGTACCTATACTTGAAAAGCGTGAACACGCAGTAGTTAAGGAAGACTAGAAGGCTAATGGTGAAATACGGAAAGAACAGTGGAGAATCAAAAACAGCCAACGTAACCAAAAAATGAGGCAAGACAGATTGAAGCGAATAAATGGAGAGAAAAAAATTACGGTAAAACCTCGTTAGAGATGTACAGGGCTGAGAAATTGAACATAAAGGAAAATTTCTACGATAATTCCCAGGGCAGTGCTTGGCTTTTTGAGGCTAGAGCAGGTTGCTTGCGAACTAAGAGCTTTGTGTGGATGTATTCACAAAATGATGGGGTATGCATGGTCTGCGGAAAAGAAACAGAAACTATGCGGCACATATAGTGTTAGAATGTGAGGGTATCCATCCAAATCTACATAAGGGAAATATTCGGCTTCCAGAAGCACTAGGATTTAAGGGTAGCACAGAGGAAGTTAACTTGAAGGCTGTCGAGGTGACGAAAAGAAGATTAGAATGCTGGTGGACGAAAAGCAGAGAGGGGAATATTGCCTAGGACAGTTACTACCTGTAACAGAAAAAAAAAAAAGTATTTTGTGCCTAATAAGCTTTTTATGCCTGCCCTAAGCAGCGCTAGTATTAAACCAAGGGCATACAACAGATATATATTAGTCCTTTTTGGTAAGATGACATGTCATCACCCTGCTACAAAGCGGAAACCAATAACAATCATCATCATCATTTCATGGCATACTTTTATATTCGATATCGCAAAAATGATCAGCCATGTCCTTTTTAGTTCATAGAACAATGCAAATATCTCGTGTGTATTGATGTCTTGCCTCAAACTGCTTGTTTTATTGTTGCGCAACAGTGATGACCAGTATAAGCAGTGCCACCAGAACGTCTTCAATTATTCTTCTAACCTCCTGCATGTTACCTTGGTGCTTGGTCTCCTCCTTACTAGACTATGCCCTTTCTACATTGCTGCGACCGCATTACCACATTTCATCTCATAAAAGCCTTGACCAGGAACAGGTTCGCTGTTAAAAATGGCTGGTCAGGAATGTCACATGGACAAACTTCTTCCAGCCATAATTCACTGCATGCCACTAGAGTCCTAAGCTCACTGCTGCACCAACGTCATGTGCACGAGCTTGGCAGACAGGGAAACATGCAAGCCACTGCATTTTCAACCCACATTTCCTCCTGCTCAAACCGCCCAAGGCCCATGCAACACCCCGGAACTCTGCACATCCTGGCATCCATTCACTGTTAACACAGGAGGCGACACATTCCTTCACACTGATCACCCTTACCGCACAGGAAGATCCTCTAGCGTGGTCGATTTTTACCATAAATACCTTCTACCCAAACTGGACAAAAGCGCTGCGACGTCTATACCTTGGATGGCACTACGAGTATGAACATAAGCGTACGTTGGGTACTGCAGAAGAGGCAGCCAATTCTCACAGTGCTTTTAGAAGTGTAATACCGATTGTGAAAAAGGTCCCATTTAACTATGTCTATTAATGACACTTAATGATTATTAACTGTTCCTGTGAAACACAATCATGTTTTCAAGCTCTGTTTCAAATGATTAATTGAATGTGGAACCCAAGGTGAAAAGAATTCTCTCTACAAGACTGTCTTGGCTTGGGTGTGGTTTGGGCAATGTGAAACCCCGAGAAGCCTTAGTCTGGGATTGGCAATGGGAATTGACAGCGGGATCTAGATTAAGCCATTAACGATAAAACTGACGATGAAATTTCGTAAGAGCTCCTGAAAACAGAAGCAACCAATACTCAAACATTAAAGGGACCCTGTAACACTTTCAATAAACGCATTCACTCGATAAACGCACTTTCCTTCGTGTCTGGAAGCACTGCAAAAGCTACAGTTATCGCCAGCACGGAGCGGCATGGAGCGATTCGCTTGTTGCACCACATACGCCTTCCGTTTCTGCTTTGTTTTTGTGGCTCTATTTTTAAAGTTGCTAACGAAAAGAGTTCATTGCTGTAACTGAAGGAAAACCGGCCAACAGCACTACATGGCCTCAGTGACGTAATTCGGGCCGTCAAAGAACGTCAAGACCAGGAAAGAGAGAAAAATATCTTGGGCGAGTTTCGAAGTTATCTGATGAGCATAGAGCAGTAATTTCTGGCTGAGGTACTTTGCAACCCCCTAATCTAAGTCCTGGGTGTGTTGGGGGACTATGTTTTGCAAGCATTTAAGATTTTAAAAAAGTTGAAAAAAGTGTTGCAGGGTCCCTTTAATGAATTAGTAAACAATTTTTAATGCACATTCCCAGCCATCACCAGACCACGAACATTGCTGGTCAGTAATGGTGGCTGCGCCCTTTATAATTGGCCGCTGCTGCTCAAAGCGCGACGAAGACAAACAAACAAACAAACAAAATGAAACCACCACCACTGTTGCTAAACGCATATGCACAGACATACCACTACTGGCTTTGGCAAATGCACCTTTAGAAAGCCTGAAAATGAAGAGGTACAGGACGGTGAGGACAGTGAGGCTCGTTGGTGTGCTTGCAGTTTTTTCCCATCTCTGCAGCCTTAGCGAAAGGAGAAGCACTCATCTCCTGCAGCACAAAACAGTGCAGTCGAGTACCATGGCCAAGGCTGGTGATGCCCAGAGCCGGGCCTAAACGCTGCCAGTGGTTCGTCTTCACCAACTTGCCACAATCGGACCACTCGGTCGTCACCAGCAGAACACACAATTCTGTCCGCTTCGCCATAGCTCAGCTGTGTCTTCAGTCCGTTGTTGCAATGGTCCCGAAACTCTTGCACGATTTTCTGGCCACGGAGGTCGACCTGAACGTATAAAAAGGAAGAAGAGCATCAAAACAGCTCGTTCCACTACTGTGGTGATCCACTTTCTCTTCCATACCATCCCTTCGAGTTGAAAGCAAAACCAAGTCTGGCATAAGATTACCTGGCATCTTACAGTTACATGACTTGTCAGCGCCTTTTTAGCACAACCAGGCTGTTTTCAACAATCCACGTGATACAGAGCTTCTCACTAAAAGAACACCAACACAGCTACCCTTTGCAAATGGTGACTGCTTTTTTTTCAAAACAGCAGAAAGGGAATGTATAACTAATAATGACAGTTTGTCCCCTGCATAGGATATTAGAGCAGTATCACGTAGGAAGCATACATATTAGTAGTTTAGAATGGATGTGGTTTTTGAAGGGAAGTGTCCTGTTGCACACACGGAAGTTCAGGTCCTGTTGGCTATGCCAAAAACAAACCTTCATGTTTCTTGTAGCCAACTTCAAGAATACTGTATGCAGTAGGTATGAGTGGATAGTAAGTTCTCGACGCCTGAGAAAATATTTCACGATTGCTTATGCAGGACTGGGCAGAGAGATGAAGAATTATACTTCCATTGTAATTTTCGAGAAAAAAAAAGGGGGGGGAGGGGGGGGGTGCACAGATGAAGTCATACTTGTATTAAAAACACAACCAGTGACAAACATGAGGGTTTAGAAATACTGCTCCAAATTTTCTCCTTATGGTCATTATTTGGGACACCATTGTAAGCTATTTTGGGTGACGAAATATTGCCTCTGGTATTCTGGGAGAATGAGTCTTCCCTGAGAAGCAGTGACCATGTCCTTTCCCGACTGCATTGCTAAATGGCATTAGTGACCCTTGCCAACAGGAATTAATGTTTGCAACCCAGTTGCGATAGATACGATATGGATTTTAAGACGTGTGGTAATTTTTTCTGAGTTAATTTTCGTTTTTGCAATTGAAGATACATCCTTAGCATTTTTCAAATGTAAAAATTTATGCCGAAGAGGATATAGTCGGCCACTCTGCATAAAACTAAAGAGCTCATACCAAGACTAGTTTTCCATCGTAGGCGCTTGCCAGAAGCCTGCTGCCACCGTTGATCAGCTTGAGAGACACAAGACCACGCCCCAAGGGAATGGCATATGCGTGCTTCGACTCTGGATGGTCACGGAGGTCGGCACAAAACATGTTACCGCGGTGCGTTCCGATTAGCAGCAAGCTGCCGCCACTGTCCCATTCCAGGCTCAGCGGCTGCTCGCGGCGTGTCCACACCTCCGATGAAGACTCAGTCCCAGGCACACGCAAGAGTCGTACTTTACGCTCTAAGCCGACGGCATGGATCTGGCCTCCGGCCACAGAAGCACAGCTTCGCAGTGCTTCGCTTCCAAAATCCCACGTCTTCGCCGTGCCCTCCCCTTCCAGAGTGCGCGACTCCACAAAGCTGGTAGTTCTTGACGTGCAATCAGAAGGCACGCAGGCGTACAATGCGTGTGCTGTTCCATCGGCACGTCGGCACACGCTTATGTCTACGACCTGAAATGAGTGAATGCATGTGTGAATAAATGAACCAAACAGTGAATTCATTGAGTGCTTATCTGTGAGGCCTGGAAGACTACATGGACCTACATAACACGATGGCGATCCAGATTTCTCTCTGCATACTACTGTCAGCATTTGGCCATAAAATTATTAGAAACAATTTCTGCAGCATCTGCTTACACACACAAAAAAAAGCCTAAGCTGCAGCAAAACACTATGCACAGTAAAGAAGCGTGCAGGCTAAGCCCAAATGCACATTTTACCAGCAGAGCTGTTTAATCTAGACTTCCAGCCTTGCCAGGCGTCGCTCAAAAATCAGCGCAGCAAAGTGACGAAGAGGAAAATGCTAGGACAAAAAGTGTGAGGGCAAGTGGCGAGGAGTTGACGAGAAGGTGCGACGAGTGCACATCACGGCGCACACGTTCAGGTGGGGAGGCGCCTGTCGGGGATTGGCTGGACCTATAGTTCATCTCATAAGCTACATGCAGCACTGTGGAGGCTACATTGTTATCAATAGTGCGCCCACTGAGGGCGCCTAATCCGCCGTGAAGGGGGTCCTGAAAGGACACTCCCTTCTCCCCTCTCAGCAAGTGGCACCGCACGGCCCCGGCGCCTTTTGTCGCTTCCTTCGCGGTGAGTTAGGCGGCCTGAGGGGGACAACAATGTAGCCTCCACAGTGCTGCATGTAGCTTGTGAGATGAACTATAGTGATCGCATAAGCGCCGCTGCCTCAGTCTTCGCATCTCAGTTGTGAGTGTGGCCAAATATTTTTTCGTATGAGCAGCAGAAGTCCCATCACAAAACAGTATCTCAGAAAATTCACTTTATGTTATGAGGCACGCTGTAGATGAGGGCTGTGAATTAATTTAGACCACATTAGCATCTTCAACGCACTCAGAAATCAAGAGTTGTATGAAGCCAGCCAATCTGGTAGGAAAAACACATGACTAATTTCAAGCTGGCACTGACCACAAAAAATTATACAAACGACATTTTGGCACCCGTATGAGAGCCTTCTTGACAATAAAGGTGAGGGCACAAGCCATACGAGCAACTTAAAACCTTTGTTTTTATAAACTTTTATAGTCAGTGTCAGTTTTTATTCTTTTGCCCAGAAGTCCTATACAGATGGCCTCCTTTCTCTATATATAAGGCAACGCTCCATAGCCCTAACTGCCATGCCATTGTGGCTGGAACGCAATCAGGCAACAAGCATAATGCTGCTAAAATAAGGGTGCCTATACTTTCAGTTTCTGCTCTTCTTAAACCTCGCTGAATTTACTTAGGCAACTATCTTTCCTCATACACAGCAGCAGTCAACTGGAGTATTTATTATGCCCCACACCACAAGGCGCATAGTACAAGGTATAAAGCTAATATATCTGAGGAAAACTTCGGGTCCCTTGCCGCAAGCTCAACTCCAGATTTTGCAATTAATCATGCTGCCTACTCCCATAACAGGAACAAGGAATCCCACTACTCCTTTAACACAGAGTCCTCCCTCTCTTCCTTCGGCGAGTACTACACAGGAGTGATTGGTGAGAATGTTCATGTAACGTCAGGAAATATGTGTGAATTTGACGAGTGTGCAGGCCTGAGCTGGATGGAGCATACTCAAAGAACTGCTTATGCCTGAAGACGTTAGTGTACCCCTCAAAAAAAGTCAGTGATCCCACCCTTTATGCACAAGAGTCTCGGTCACACCAGATGTACCCTGAGGACATGTTCCACTCTGCCGTCTACTTATCTATCATTGGGTATGCCTGTCTCTTGTTAGGTATGGAATCGTGGCCACCACATTTCACTCCTCGCATCAAGAAAAAGAGCGCTAAAAACCACGACAGAAAAAACGAAAAACGACAAGATAGATGCGCTCCTCGCGTCAATGAAGCGCTCCCACACCCTCCCTGTAGGAGAGGAGGTCATGATCTTCTTGCAAGCTTCTTGCCTGGACCCCCAGTCATTTACGTTTCAATTAAAAAAAAAAAATCACAGCTACACCTTGTGTGCAACGTGCGTGGCGATGGTCCGTACGCCGGCCGAGGCCAAGGGGTCCGTCACGACGCTGCGAAGAACTGATCCGCGCCGTCCGTCAACTTCAGTCTGAGACGCCCATGAGCCGACCACGATGCCCGGTATTTGGCCGCCTGAGAGAAAGGTGCACTCTTCCCCGCAGTCCACTCGCACTTGTGACGTGCTCTTAAGCGACGCCAAGCGTGCACGACTCACGGAAGCCGCCAGGCTGTCGCACCGCATCTGTCCTGTCTGCACGCGACTTAAACTTCGAGGCAACGCAACGCTGCGCCGTAAGCTTGCCTCGACGACCTCGCGACACTTCTTTTCGGCATGCTTCGCTGCGATGGACGCCATCGTCAGCGGGTTGTGCCTGTTTTGGCCGGGCGTCAGACGGAAATATCGTTTCTGCGACGCATCGTAATAGAATCCCGGCAAATGAAACGGGTCGTCTTCCTTAAAGTCGCTACTGGCTGCGACGGAGCTCGCAGAACTACCGTGCGTGCCAGGCCGCCGCCGACGTCTTCCACAATTGCTCATGTCACCACACGCACTACGTTGTAACCAACCGTTGAAACAACGCCTTGTACGTTGCTGCAAGTTCGATACGGTCGCAGAGTACTGGACAGTAGTAGATCGCCGTCACTACGGTCACTGTTTAGCGCTGTTTAATATCTTTGGGCAAGTGTCTGCTACTACCCGGTGAATTTGACCGGTCCATTCGCTCCGCTTGCACCACGTGAACCAGTTCAGGCGGTGCAGCTCGCGGCACCATAGAGCTAATACTGGATTAGAAGCACGACCGGCTAATGATTAGAACACTGTCGTGATTAGAACACTGTAACTATAGAGGCTAGAAAGGTTTTCTGGCCTTGTAACTGTAACTGGATCAAGTATTCCTCCAGTCCATGGGATCAAGCCGCCTTTGGTGTATGGCTCAACATGGATTTGAATCGTGCCGGCAGCAGTCAAAGGAAAATAGAGAGCGCAGAAAAAAAAAACTCAATTTGTTCTAAAATAAGTTATTTTTAAAGACGGTTGCTGCTGCCATGAAATAGTCGCATGGTTGTTAAAACAAACGAATAAATATGGCTGTATTCTTTCTTAGAATCTCAACTGTGAGTCACACTTCCCGTAGTTTTGGTTTACTTGTAATAACAATTCAGTTTTAAAGGCCGTAGTGCGAGTCAATAACTTGTATTTTTGTTCCTCTCTCTTCACTGCGTTATTTCTCATAGTTATGACATAACAGTCTCTTTCCTCCGCAAGTGGGTGAAGACGGGGAGGGGGCATCAGGTTCAAAAACCTTAATCCAAAACACGCAAGAAAAGCGTGTCTCTTTCGCTCAACGTTTACTCTGCGGACTAGACCTGCTAGACCAGTGCGAACTGACAGGTTCAAGAACCTACGTCAAAAAAAAAAAAATAGACCACTGCCACTGGTGCGGAATGAAAGACACGTGCGCTCATCCGGCGTGTTTCTTGCTTTGGTCATGAATCGCACTACGTTGTTTATGCTTGTTCAGAAGCCGAACAGCATGCTTTTGTCACAGAAATGAATGGCTCCATTAGGGCAATTAGGGCCTAGATGGCGTAGCCGGCGCTAAAGGAGAGGGTATAATGGGCGATCCATACGTAAGCAAACTGGTGCAGCGAGAAGCAACTTTTCCTTTCTCTGCGCACAAGCAGCCGCCGAAGCGCAGGAAGCATGAGAGGGCGATCATCAGCAGCCCAACGTGCGTGCGGCGGTTGCTGAGGGGCTAGCTAGCCGCTCCCGCAGCAGCCCGAGTCCGTCCGCTTGCGTCTGTGCGTCGCCTGGACGTGAAGGATGGGCGAAGCACGTTGGGCGCCTCCTCCGGTATCTCGCGCACGTCCGCTATCTGCTGATCGCCGAGATATGCTGCTGCCGCGAGCCGCGGGCCCTCTTCAGAAGAGCGTCGGTGCGCGGTCGTCCTGACGCGATGTCGGCGTCCAACGCGACGGTCGACCTGTTCCGGGATGGCGTGGCCTCGTACTTCGCCACGGCCGTGTGCCCCTCCTGGTTGCCGACCAACCATCTGCTCTTCCAGCTGGCCAACATTTTTCTCTTCCTCTCGTACATGGCCCCTCCGGGCCTGCACGGACTACTGTACCTCCGCGTGTGCCTGACATTGGGCAGCTTCTTCTTCGCCCTGTGGGGCTACGTGATCTTGTGCGCCTTCGACACCATGGTGTGGAACGCTTTCTTCACTGCCATCAACCTGGTGCACACGTGCGTGGTCATGTACATTCTGCGGCCCGTGCGGCTGCAGGCCGACATGGAGATTGTGTACCGCGAGATCTTCGAGCCGCTCAAGGTGTCGCGCCAGCAGTTCCAGCCGGCGGCCGCCTCGGTCAAGGCGGTCGTCGAGCTGAACGAGAAGGACACTTACTCCCAGGAGGGCGTCACGCGCGCCGACTGCCTCACGCTGGTGCTCAAGGGCCGCTGCCTGGCCTCGCAGAAGGGCCGCCCGCTGCAGATCGTCGACCGCAACGAGTTCCTCGACTCGCCCGAGTGGTTCGGCGTCTGCAGCGGCGACAACTTCCAGGTGACGACCACGGCGCTCGAGCGCTGCCGCCTGGTCGTGTGGAACCGCGACAAGCTCAAGCTCACCATCAGCGGAGACAGCTTCCTGCAGGCCGTGTTCGACAACGTGCTCGGCAAGGACGTCGTCAAGAAGCTGCTCTTCGTCACCGAGACGTCGGCCCACAACGGCCTCGACTTGGACGCCTCCTCCGAGACCACCAAGCTGCTCATTCAGATCAAGGAGGCCGCCATCCGCAGTGAAGCGAAGGCGGCAGGTAAAAAAGGGCCGGCCGCCGCCGCAGTGATCGCGTTAGGCCCGTCGTGGGTGTGCTCATTCACGGTGCTGGTGCGCGTAGGTTGCGCCGCAGTGCTTTGTGCCCGTCTCGGGCGTGGCGTGTACCACTGTTTCGTGTTGTCGCCGCCGGATGAAACGAGCCGTAACGCACCCAGGCTGCTGCTCGTGTACAGTTACAGTCTGTTGTAAACATACTCAGGGCAGCCAGATGCCAAGCTAAATTGCATTAACTAATGATGTGAGCTGCAGATCAAACAAAACTGCTCGAAAAAAAAAAATCTGGCCTGCTATTTAAGCCAGACATGTGGCTTTCAGCCATTTTATACTTAGAGGAGTCAATATAGGGCTCCACAGATAATTGGGTCAAGTTTTACCCAGCTTGCGAAGCCACCCTGCATTTTTTCTAGCACCATACGTGGTAAATTAAGGGCACAGCATTGTGACAACCATCGCACTTCTGTGCCAGTTCCAGTGACTTGACCTTGGATGAGAGCTGGGCACACTACTGTCTGCTTGATAACGCTCACTGCCCAGGCCCTTATCTCTTGAGTAGCTTGGCCTAGCATCAAGAGCGGTGTGCTCAATAGTCAATAATCTTGCTGGCCAAGGACACTTACAACAGCGTAGAGCAGGAGTCTATCAGGCTCAAGTCTGCATGTAAAAACGTTCACCTTTTCTCTCTCCTGTCTTCTCTCTCTTTTTAGAGCTCAGAAAATATTAGCGCGGTAAGTATTTCTGAAACTGCAGGTTAACCATGTTGACCTGCATCGTGCTAGATTTTATTGGGTATCCGTCATATGACTGCCCTTTTTGCATGAAATCATAAACCCATGTCCTTGCAAGAGGGTGTGAGCACAATTTGACGACTGCTCGACTGTGAGTGCGTTTTGCACCACATTTCGAAACTGGAGTCTTGGTCATTTGCAAGTTGAAGGGACACTGAAATGAATTTGTCGAGCTGTGATTTTTTGGCGCATTGTGTAACTTAAATGACATAAACACTCAATAATTATTTTTTTTAAAGAACCTCTTCATGAAGTATTACGCAGCATTTAAGTGAAGCTGCAGAGTCCTGAAGAAGGAACACCACCAACTAGTGTAATAATGGCGCCATGGTTCCCAGTGCAGTTTGAACGTATTTCAAACTGCGTTGCGCTGCTGAGCACGAGGTCGCGGGTTCGATTCCCGGTCGCGGTGGCTGCATTTCTGATGGAGGCGAAAAGATCCCCAGGTGCTCAAAATTAATCCGGAGCCCTCCACTACGGCGCGCCTCATCGCCTACGTTGCGTCGGCGCGTTAAACCCTACAATCAATCAATGTATTTCAAACTAAAGAATTTTCATCTTGGCATGTTTCCTGTTTAGCATAGTCTTTGTGCATGCATTGTCTATAAAAGTTGAACCTGCTTGCAGTCTTTCACGAGGCGGATGGTTGAAGAGAAGCAAACTTTTGAACGCACTTTTCTTATGAACGAAATGCTGGCGGTTGAAAAGTACATGGCGGTCATTCCAAACTGATAAAAGTAATAGGATTATGTTGGTAATTCTCTTCAATGTCACCTAAAGTGTTGCTACCAGAGAAACAGTAATGTGCACCATGTCGTCATGACTAAGGCAACGCAATATTGCCTAACATAAAAATACTATGTGCCCCTCCAAAAATTTTTCATTTATTCCTGCCACAATGCTTGTGATCCCAAAGCCCGAGGGCTTTAGGATAATGTGGATTGTGTTGAGTTGCATGTGTAGCACGTTGCTGATACAGGCATTGAAAAGTTAGTTTATTCCAGGCTTTTGTTTGTATACCAGCCTACTGGCCAGCAAAGGGCACTTGCATGTTTGCAGTCACTATTAATTGCAGCTGAAATCAGTACTTTGCAAAGTTTTATTTAATAAGGTAATTATACAGCTTACCGACATTAAGCCATTAAGGTTGCTGTTTTTTTCCAAATATGTACTTGAGTGAAATAATTATTGAAGAAATTAAGTGTTGAAAATGACAAAATTGTCGTCACATATAGTTGGTGGAGGCCACAAAACGAGTCCACAAAGACTTTGGTTGTTTCGTACTTACAAATGTAGGTGCTCGTGCGTGTTTCATGGTTGGTTCTCTTTCCTTTTTTGGGTGGAGTAGATGGGAGGTAGTGATGAAGCTTGTGATTTTTTGTAGAAAATATGAACTTTCAATTCTTCAACACCTTGGCACAACACATGGGTACTGTTGAAGGGACAGGCAACCGATTTTCGTGGAGTGCATGTCTTTTAGCTCATATAAAAGCCAGCGTTTTAATACTGGAGCAACCGCAAGGAATTTCTAAACAAACAGGCGGAAATAATTTTGCACTAAAATGTCTCAACTCTGAAAAGTGGCACCATGTAGTGTCTAAGTGCGACACTATTGTAAGTGTTTAAACAAGTCCGTCGGTTTCGATGCGTGGTCAAAAACCGCATCAAGGGATTGGAAAGGTTGCGCATTATTGTTATAGCCAGGGAAAAATTTTTAGATACCTTTTTTTTTATATCTCAAGTGCAGTTAAAAGTATATTGCTGCACGGCTCACTGTGAATGTTGCCAGCATTTTGTTTTGGCGGACCACGTATGGCTGGTAGATCTAAAAAAAAAAACTGATTTCAAAAGTTCTAATGCGCTGTCGGCAGAACCGTTTCGGATTAAGAGGTTTCAAGTTGTGCCCTTTCATTTGGGATAAAGAAAACATGCCCAACAAAAATCAGTTGTCTGTAAGCTAAAAGCAGTGCAGAGCATCGTCACGAACGAGAATTTTTTCGGTGTCATTTGAAGCAGTCTTGTTCAAGCTAACAATTCTGTTACCCCTAAAAGTTATAACAGGTGTACGAACCCGGTTAGAAGGCAGTAAATGCACATCAGTCTCTCTCAAATTACTGGCCACTCATTTCACTTGGTGCCATTGCTTACAGGTCAGTCCAGCTTCTGGCAGTGTGCATTTGCTTCTAACCAGTTCTGCAAGATCGTTGTCATCCCACGTCCAGAGGGAAAATTTCCCTTTCAGCTAGTAGTTCCATCAATGCAAGGATTAAAATGTTACGAAAGTCATGCCAAATTTGTACTTATCTCGTTTAAGAATAGGGAATTCCTTGTTCATGGGTTTTATAATATTGTAAATCTGGGTGAAAAACGTCTGGTGTTGTTTTGAGTGCTGCAAACAAGGGAGAAATAATGTGTTTAGGTTTTATTCGCTTAAAAAAATATCCTTAGGAAATTTTGACAGGTTTTGATAAATTTTGATGAGGCAAGTACAGCAGGGAACAGGTAATGGCCCAGAAATAAAGTTGCTAAACTTGCACAACTTTGGCTTTTTGTAAAGGTCATTTTTATGCCGCTATTGAGCTGCCTATATGTCGCCACGGCTGCCGTTGAAATTTCTGCTCTTGCAAATATCTTCCCAGGATGCACAGCCAAAAACTCAGTTGAAACAAAGTTTTTGCAGGCTATCGCAGAAGTATTAGTAAAACCCCAATACAGGGCTCCATGTAAGTAGGTGAAAAGATGAATTTTTTTCTTTTTCTCATCACCTAATTTGTTTTTTTTTTTTCAAAATATGGCAACATCTTTTTAGACTTTCAGTGCAAATTTAATGAGGTCACGCACTAGCAAACAGGTTTAGTGGTAGAAATACTTGCATTGATTAAAGCTGACAACTGGTGGAATTTCATCTTTGCAACTACCGCACATTGTGTGTGAAGACTATTTTCCTGGCTTCACACACACGCACAAAAAACCACCTTGAAATAGATTACTAAAGAAAGACGTGCCAGTCATTTGCTTTGTGTTTCCACAGCTTTTCACATCGCAGTTTCGGTGGCATCTCTTCTACATACATTAAATGCCCTGAACCCTTCCCCCCCCCCACCCACTCCCCTCTTGTGCAGACTCTACTGCTGTGAACGTGTGGAACTGGAATCGACGGCGGCCCCGCATTCAAGACCCAGAGACTGCGGTCTAGGTTGGCTAGACCACTGGTGTCCAGCCTCCAGCGAGGTCACACCTGCTGCCAAATGCATTTCATATCATTAAACTGCGCTGAACAAGAGCACACACATGCATTGTGTCCTTGCTTCCATGCCGCCGTCCTTATGCAGCAGCACCACTTGACAAGTACGCTCGAGAGACCAATGACACGTTTTTATTTCGCTCCGTGACTGTGACCATGGCACTGTGTATACGAGAGGGATGAGTTTTGCGAGTGCAACAACAACGCAGCTGCCGCGGGTGGCACGAGATGCGTATTTACAATGTAGGCGCGTGACAGAGTGAAACTTGAGATCCACGTTGCTTCGTCCGGGGTGTGGCTTCTCCAAGGACTCCTCTTCCCCCATTCACTTGCAGCACTGCAGTGGCTGTGACCAATCTCTGGAGAAAAGGGGCACTAAATTCTTGCAAGACATCACCCCCACCGTGTGGGTAGACCCGAAATACACGCTAGAGAGCCAACAGGACTCCACTGAATGGTGAAGCAAGCGCTCCGTAATTGAAAACACAACCGGGCATGGTGAAACGCTGGAAGGGGCCCTCTGTACCACGCAATCAACTGGGAAGATTCGTGGCAGCCTGTTTCACCAAAAGCAAGCGCTTCATAGTTGAAAACATAACTGGAAGGGCCCCACACAATCAGCTGGGAAGATTCACAACAGACTCTGTTTCACCAAATGCATGTTCGCGAGGCGAACTCCCGTCATGCGCACTTGCTTGAACTACATCTCGGCGGCTATGAATCGAACGCTGGGTGATTGTGTCTCTGGGGAAGGACATGAGGTGCACGGGTGATGGCTATCATACAGGCGTGTTTTGGCAGCCGAGTTGTCCCTGTTGGCTCCCTAGCACATGTTCTAGATCAATGCATATGTCAGAATAAATGAAATGTAAATGCAAGAACGCACGTGGCCTTCAACCAACGCCAGCAACAGCACAAGCCTTTAGGAAAGTTGGCAACCCACTTAAAATCAGATTGGGTATATATCATCTCGACAGTTGAAGTTACACTTTTGAATGGGTAACTGAGAAGGGGCCATGAAGACAACATGCAAGCTTGTTTTATTCAAATGATTTGGTGTTTTATAGTACCCCTGGCACTTGTATGGCAACAAACAATGCTTTATTCACCGGGAAATTTCATATTTAATTCAAAATTTCACCCCCGCTGGCTACGTCACGTTTCGTGATGTCGGCAATTATGCATTAGACAAAGGTACCCAAGATGAAGACTTTGTATGTTGAATGAGGCACCTGCCATCTTTTAAGTATTCCAAAAAAGTAGCTGGTGAGTTGCATGCCTATTTTCTATTTTCCTCATAGCATAGCTCATTTGAGCGAAGATTGCATTAAAAGTGGCAGTGTTACTCTAACAAGGCGACCTTTTTAATAAACCAAACTTGTGTTTCGTCTTTATGGCCTCTTCAAAGCTATGCTAAGAACCGCTTATACCTGATGACGTAATGCATTGTACTTTTTTTTTTTAAATCGGGAAAGCTATACTTGAACGATAAGGGCTCGGCAAATCCGGCACGCCAATGTGCCGAAGTGATCACGAAGCTAGCTAAGGCGCAGCGTTGGGCACAAAAAGAACAAGACGACGCCCCAGGAAGAGACGCTATTGTCACATGCCCTTTGTGCGCAATGCGGTGCACATCCTAGTTCCACACTTCATTCGTTGTAGTGATCTAATATCGGCCGATTGATATAGATTAATCCGATATTGTTTGTTCCGAATACCGGCGTGACGCTGTGCTCGCGCGGCTGAAGGCCACATGTTCCGAGGTGCGAAGAAGCGTTGCATGACAGAGCAGGGGCCTCAGCGCCAGCCAGCGGAGCCGCCGCGCTGTGGTGCCGAGGCAGGAGGGGGGTCCCTGCGCTGCACAAGCAGCACCTTGCGGCCCCCACTGAGCAGCACGGGGCGCGCGGTCACCCGCTCTCCAGTGCTCGTGGTGACCCGCTTGACCACCTCCACCCGCTGCGGCACTTGCTGCTGCTGCTGCTGCTGAAGGTGCACCTGGTGCTGCTGCTGCTGTTGCAGGGTGCCTGCACACAGAGGACCACACTCTCAGCCTCCTTCTACAACAGGACGGAAAGTTGGGCTACATTCATCCACGTACTCCATCTCTTTTTTCACACTTTTGTAGCGTGAGCTACACTGGCTGAGGTTGAGCAGTTTCGCGTGGCTCCTGGAGAGCCGTGCTGCGCATGTGCGAGGAGCAGTGACGTCACACGGCGCACAGAACATTGCTAGCTGCCCGGCGTCTTTCACGCACCCCATGCGCCCAGCGTCTTGGCCGACCTCTGTTCCGCACGTGGCAGCCTGGTCCACTTCATGATCATGCGAAGGGTGGCCGGGTGTGCAACTGATGGCTTGTGCGTCGCAGCAACACCGGCGTGCGCCTGTGGAACCAGCTTAGCTCTGGGGCGATTGGTGACGCTGCGCCGGAGCCGCTTGATAAATATACATGGGTCACATAATGCGTACACCGTGTGTGTCATTGAAGCAGCAGTAAGCATGATAATCAAGCTAATCCCAGACAACCAGGAAAGCTAAGATTAACCAGCTGAACCTTAGCTCAGGCTACGCATATCCCAGCATAGCCGAGCTAAGCCACTGCTAATTTTTTTACTTCAAGACCAGCTTCCTAGAATTTTTTAGGTAGGTCCAGGGGTGGTAGCTGGTAAGGCTAGCGACCCACTTCCTCAAAAGTTTCACTTGCAACTGTGGTTGTAACATACAAAGTTAGATTGATTACCCATGCTGGCATTTGGCGAATTTTTTTCCCCCATCAAGTATGTCCTCTGCAGTCCTCAGTTTCTTGGTTGTACGCCCAAAGACAGCCTATCCTATTATTTTCCCTAGATTTGCTAGATTTTGGGCTGGCTATTTATCGGGATTTTATGGTACTCATATGTGACACCACGAGAAATTCACAACCTTATAATGCAGTCTTTACATTTATGAAGAGAGTTGCATACAGAGAGCTTTGTTTGCTAAAGTGTCCCACTTACAATGCCAGAAACTCTAAGCCGGTTCTGTTTAAGCAGCAGTAGAGAGAGAGGGAGTAAACGTTTTATTAGCAATGCAGAGTTCTTACAGCAGAGTGAACGTCACATTTTCACTTCAGGGCTCTCCCCAACCCATCTCAATTTTCTAAAAGAGGTGCTTGGTATGCAGCTAATTTTCGACTTTAAATAAGCACAGACGTTGTCTATTGATAAATACCCTTATTTTCATTGACAATCGTAACCTACTCATCATTATTTAGGGGTGCCTCAGGAAAGCGCACTACAGCTTGCTAATTCCCCTGTCGACTTTTTTTCCCCCTAGGATTAGGTTTCAGCTATTTGTCCAGGATACTTGTCAGATTCCTGGACCTAGCGCGCATAAAAAACGCGCTGATGTCGTTTTTACAGCTTAGTGGGAATGCTTAACGCGTATATGCGCGACAACGCTGCACCTCCGAGAGTATTCACCGGAGCAAGCTGGCGTCGGTAACACCCGAGTCCGCCGGAGGTAGGTAAAACAAAAGACTGCAAACATTGCACTGAAACGGAGCAAAGGACTGAGATAACACCGACAGAACTGGTGGCGCTCATATGTGCTCATTTTTAGTAACGACGCGGCAAGATGCGGACGGACCAGCTTGGCCGATAACGTCAGTGGAAAAGCACGACCTCGCCTTTTCTGCGTTGCGCGAGTTTACAACGACGACGGGGCAGCTCCGGTTAGCGCTCAGGACATTTCTCGGTTTATTGTCACGTTCGCAAGAAATAGCAATGTAAACACGCGTTGCGCGAGTTTACAACGACGACGGGGTAGCTCCGGTTAGCGTTTATTTATCTCGGTTTATTGTCGTCATGTCCGCAAGAAACCGAACATCGCAATGTAAACACGCGTGCGATCAGGTTCCGCCTCCGACCACGGGCTGTTGTAGGCGAGTGCGCACTACGCCGCTGACGCCTGGTCGCCTGCGGGCAGGCTTGAACGGAAATTCCAAAACAGCACGCACGACGAACAACTGTGCAGTGCCGAGGGCGAGGAGGCGACGCGTGACAGCGCCTTGAATTATCGCCGGCGGCGCCGCGATTACAGGGCCGCGGGAACACAGCTATCACAACGCCGTGCAAGCATTCCGGCGCGGTGCTATGAGCCAGACGCAACATCTGCGCTCAGCCGCACGGCTATGCTAAAAAAACTCTTCTGTATAGACACGCAGGCTTCCGTTTCACCGTCGATTAACAGGCGACTGTCCCTGTTTTCTCGTTAACCGACCACACGCAGTTATTAGTGTCTGCTCCCACCGCGGGGCTCCGGGGGAAAAGGCCCGTCCGAAATGTTCAACAATGCTGGCAGCCGTCGGCGCCTAACGACGCGTGGGGCTTGGTTTGTGCGTATCACAAGCTGCCGCCGCAAATGCAGAAATAGATTTTCCGTCACCGCAAACAGCCAACACACACAGCGCGTAGTACCTTTACACCGTTTTGAGTTAGTTCACGCCGACACAATGTTGAAACATTGCAGAGAGCGCTTGCGCGTCAATTGACGTTTTCGATGTCCTTCAAAAGCACGACCACATGCATCTTTCCGCGTAGTGTGTGCGATGCACGCAGACGCGCACGCACTGAAAATGTGATCGGCTGCAGAGCATTGCGAACAGCAGAAACAGGTGGTACACATTTTTGAAACGTTCACAGAACCTGTGCACAACAATGGGAGCAGAGTCAGCATCACGTGCAGCGGCACACGCAAAATCGTCTGCTATGCGCGCATGCGCCAGCAGGCGAGCGAGATACATTTATTTTTGCTCTTTTGCGGTCGAGAAAGGCTTGGATTTTGCTCGCTCTCGCTATGCCAGTGCACTGGTGGAGAAAAAGCGGACCACCTGCCGTGAACAAAATTTAATTTGATTCGCCCGCTGATAGCTGCGCTAAAGTTAGAAGAGCAGTATGACACAGATGCATTACCTTCTTCAGATCACGGACATGATCGGTGTTTTTTCGCTGATTGAATTAACTGGTAAGGCTTTTTTTCTATTGCGAGTGCGGGTCAGACTGCCCGCGCCACGGTGCCAGATGTATGAGTGACGCAGGCGAGCTCATACCTTCAGGGTTTTACCTGCGCTCTCAGTGGAGGAAGTGCAACCTTGTGCGAGAGCGGACGAAATGTGCAGGGCCGGCTGACTCCATACAGCGACTGATCTGATTGCACCTGTCCTCAACTGTCCAGTGCGATTTAACTCGTGTTTTAAATAGACAGATTTAACATACCGTTTTTTTACTGCATGCACTAGCCTGCCTGGCTCGGTGACGCCTAGTTTTCAAAAAAAAAAAAAAAAGTACGGTACTTGCTTTTCCGACAGTCAAGTTTGCCGGAAAATATGAATCCCCAGGTGCCCGCTAGGTTTAATCATAGCCACTGATTTTTTTTCGCCGTTTTGAGCCATTTAAGGTTTGCAGATGACATAGCCTTGCTCAGTGAATCTGCAGAGAAACTCCAAAACATGATTGAGGGACTAAAATCAGAGCTTTGCCGTGGGGCTAAAGATAAACATGAATAAAACTAAAGTGATGATAAATAAACATGCTGAACGCGCCTTTTTTAGACTAGGAGTATAACTACCTTGGCCAGATGGTCAGTGCGGACCCAAACCACGAGAAAGAAATCAGGCGCAGAATAGGACTGGGACGGGGTGCATTCGGCAAGCACTCGCAAATAATGAAAAGTAAGATGCCTCTATCCCTAAAACAAAAGGTACTCAACTGATGCGTCCTGCCGGTGATGACATACGGAGCGGAAACTTGGCGACTTACTACTAAACAATTAGAAAGCAAGCTTAGGTCCGCTCAACGTGCCATGGAGAGAATAATGTTAGGAGTAACGCTTAGGGACAGAAAACCAGCTACCTGGATTAGGGACCAAACTCGGATAGATGATATAGTACAGGTTAAGAAAAAGAAATGGAGTTGGGCTGGCCATGTAGTACGACGAACGGACAACAGGTGGACCACAAGGACAACAGAATGGACACCGTGAGACAGGACTAGAAGAAGAGGAAGGCCACTAACTCGACGGAGAGATTAAATATGAAAATTTGGAGGCAAGGAATGGACACGGGGAGCACAGGACAGAAGTGGGTGGAGGTCAATGGGGGAGGCCTTCGTACTGCAGTGGATCCAAATAGGCTGTTGTTGTTGATGATGATGATGATGATTTTTTTGCCTAACAATATCGTCAAACAGGGTGCGTATTTTCATGGTGTTGTTAGGTGGCGGCTGCGTTGTTTGTCACTAGAACCACTAAATAAGATCGCTTATTTAGTTTATCAAGTGGCTCTGGTTGTAATGAGTGTGTCCAACCGAAAAAAAAAAAAAAAAACAGTTTGGTTACGATTTAGGCTTGAGAAAATTCAGTTAATTATGGTTCAGTTTTTGTTCGACTAAATCACATACCAAACCAGTTCACAAGCGCCGTACCAATTTGCAAACCAGTTCAAGGAGTTGAATCATTACGGCATACGAACCACCTGTCTAATGACAATTCGTAATAGGGGAATTTGTAACAGGGCCATTGGTTACGCCGGGCAATTCGTCATTAGGACCATTCGTTGCTTGGGGAAACTGCAGGTTTGCCCACTCAATTTAATCCAAGTGCCAACCAATTTAATCCCGCTGTCGGAAGGCTGTTCAGGGGTGTTCTGTGAGGAATTAGGCGCAGCTTTGCGGGCTTTGATGCGCGTGGTGTGATGAAAACGTGGTGTTTCTTGATCCATTATGTACAAAATATCTGATGCAAACAGCTTAATATACATTTACTAACACACGCAGACCGTTGCTGTGAGCTGATCGCCTGCGAGAGCGCCATCGATAACACACATCAGAAGTTTTGTCTGGTCGTCGTGTAACAATGCCTTCAAAAGATCCTTTGATAAAGGCACATTACTTAAATGCCCTTTTCATTCTGGTTTTCAATAATTCGAAGCTTTTCTGCAGCGTTAAGCATTATTTCCGAATTATAATATCGTACGCGGGATCGTCAGAAATATTGCCTACTGGCGACAGCAGTGTCTGCTCGCATAAAAATACGCTGGCAAATCTGCTGGGGTAACAATATGCGAGGAGACGATACTTCTGACGATCTCGCAGACGTTCACCGCATGCCACCAACGGATCAAACGAGACCACTCTCCTGGTCTGCAGGTATTAGTAAAATTATGTCCATTAAGCTGCGCGCACATGGCATTTTGCATGCAAGGCAAGGAACACCACATTTTCATCATACCATGCGCATCAAAACCCGCAAATCTGCACCTGATTCCGCACAAAATACCCCTGAAACAACCTTCCTACAGCTGGTATAAATTGGTCGGCACTTGGATTAAATTCGCTGGCACCTGGATTAAATTCGAAGGCGTTTGGATTAAATTGTATGGCGATTGGATTAAATTGAGCGGGAAAACCTGTAGTTGTTCAAAAAGAAAAGTTTTAACATTTCAAGATCAGAAGCTTACCGAAATTGGGGAAATACGCCGAAGAATGGAACGCATATGTATAAAAGATAAAATTTCAAAGCCTTCGAAGAAACGTTCAATTCACTCTTACGCTGACACTGCACAGGAGTCTGCATGTGCGCCGGGTAAGTCGTATCACTCAAGGCCAAAAGGTGACTGGTTCAGTGTATGTGCAGTTTGTAGAACGAACTCAAGACATACAACAACAGATTCTGCGTCAAAAGGTATATGCAGAATTACCAAACTAAACCTAATTCTTTTCATGTACACCTTCTTGTCAAAATGAGTGATACATATTGATAACTTGACTGTGCTGTATTCCCACAAAATCAGGCAGCGTCTACTACGAAAGTCCAGAATCTAAACCAACTCTTAAACATTACGCTACAAAGCAAACACCGAATGAGGGAAAACTTTCACTCAACGTTAACAGTTTGAAGTAATACTGCTGCAAACCATTACTTCCTATTTATTTTGTAACTAGCGTGTGGCTGCGCCCAGCTATCTTGGGTTTAATCTTGTGTCTAAAGTGAAGTGCACGTTTCCTCCTCCCTTTGTATGCTGCACAGCCTTGTTTCATAAAGTAATGGTGTAGCTTTGCAATCATTACCCTATGCTGTTTTTGGTTGATCAACAATGTTCTCGATCTGATTCGGTGTGTCGGAAACGAGAGCAAATGCTGCAGCATTCTATTTCCTGGTGCTCTAATCTGCACAACCCTTTGTTGATGCCTGCTTTGAACTTCGTGCTTTGTTCTAGTTTATAACGGGACGCCGGTTGGCTCCAGTAGTTGTTATTTCCAGAAGAACCTTGTTTCGCCCATCACTTTGTGACAAAATACTTGATAAACAGCAGACTCGATAGCAGCGAGATAGCTCTTCTTGCTTCTGGATAACAGGAATATTGGTGCCTTGTGAAATACTTGCATCTAAGCATGAAGTATTTCGTCTGCACAATTTTTTACGTATTATAAAAGGTACGACGCGTTCATTGTACGCAGGCGGTAAAGATTGGCCTTTCTAATAAATTGCTGGTTTCCTCAATAAAGATCTGTTGTTAGTATGCGCTGCGTCCCATGTTGTGTCTTTGCTGCAGTCTGTTTCGTGCAGTAGTAGAATGAACCAGAACCAACTGTCGCATTTACACAATTGTAGGTTGACCCATTCCTTCAAATTTGAAAATCTGAGGTAGGGTGGGGGATCACCCTACAATTGAAATTGAAACTTGTACTGCCGGCAATGGCAAGCCAAACGAGAAATTGTGGACGCAATAACTTAGTTGTCAATGTGGGTTTGCGTTTCAACTCTACCTATCGCTTATAGCATTTATATTCCGAACGCTCGCTCATAATACTTTTTTTTTCTACTCTTATTCGGCTCGTGGTATTACACTTGGCATCTTCCATTGGCCATTATGGGGCTCTCTCATGACCAGTGTCGTGTCACCAGAGGTGGTGTTGGTGATGCTGGTGATCCCCAGTGGCCTGACAGGGCAGCTTCAGCCACTTGACATGGGCATAAATAAGTCTTTCAAGTACCTTTTGCACAATGAATACAATCAGTGGCTGTGGGCAGACAATCGAGAACTCACACCAGCCGGGCTCACTGTAAAGAGGGCGTGTGTGTGGGTGGGTGCTTTCCGTATGGTCGGCCACTCCGCGCAATGTGGTGATACAGTCTTCTGAAAAGTGCTGGCTCACACTGGACGACGACATGCTGTGGGATCGCAGCAGTTATGATGGCAGCAGCAGCACTAGAAAAGGCACTAGTGAGGACGAACTGCAGGTCAGGTGACCACTAAATTTCGGTTGTAGAATGGGCTCGTGTTCTGCCTTTTTTTTTTTTTTTTGATGTGCACTGTGGGAGGAGTCGACTTACAATCGTGTAAATAAGGTACCCCAGTTCGCAGTACTCCTTAACGCATAAAAAGTTTCCAACATGGTAAAGAATCATCATCTCGACGAATTGCTCTGTTACGAATTTCTCCATGCGACGAATTGCCTTTCGATGATAGCCCCTTAGCCAATTATTAGAGAAGTGAAGAAAAATGTTTTCTTAAAACATTTTAAGGCACCACATTTTAAAGGCACCACAAAAGCAAATACAATCCTTGTTCATTCAAAATAATGTTTTTTCCCAATAAATGGGGTGCAGTTTTAAAGGAAACTTAAAGCAGTTAGGCCAGATATGAAAACGCAGCGGCAACTTTTTCGCCCAGCATTTATGTCATGCCAAGGACTACAGACAGCCAACGCAAAGAGAAACGGCCGGAGGATTTATTGGTACTTCTTGCTCCGTTCTTGTCTACCACTTCTTCAATGCTAACAGGAAATCACCACACTGCTAAATCTGTTTTAATTATTTCCGCTATTAGGTAACTGCTGGCATTGATTAGCAGACAATCTCTAGCGTCCTTGATGTTTCTAATCTTTTCTGGTGAAAACATCATTGTTGAGGCCGTGATACAGCTGAGTGAGTAACCAATGGCAAGTTTCTCGAAATATGCAAATTTGGGTTTCGTTTTCATGGTCCATTTAGCGTCCTAGCCAAGTGTGTGCCAAAACGCATCAGAGAAAAAAACGCACCAACCACAGGCTGCATCACCTTCATTCAGCATCCCTAGATGAAAAACAATTTACAAGAATTGTCCACAAAAAAGTGCACTCATGCTCGCACTCATGCACAACAGTGTTCCATCCACCTGCAAAGAGGAGCTCTTCCTGTTCAAGATACTTTAGTACTAGTGACTCTAGTGGCAATGACTAAATTCTTATGTCTAGTGCTCAACGTTTGCAACACTTCTCAATTCAAAAGATGTACAACCTCTCGAATTTCAAATTGACCCGTGTCTTCTGTTATCCTCCTGTTGTGTGTTTCACAACTCTACCCCCCCCCCTCTCTTTTTCCATCTTTCTGGGTTTGCCTCGCTAATATGAAGTGGATTCCCCGAACCAATAAAAACATATGGTTTCTAGTCAGTGCAAGTGTGCTTCTTTTTTCCGGTGCACCTTCCACCACGCTGTTGTTTTCACCCCTACGGTTACGTACCGAACAGCCAAAGCATCAACACTGTTGATGAGCTACAAGTAGGTGCATTTAGGGTTTTTGCCTTGGTCAGTCAGCAATGCAGCAATTTTGCGACCTGACTGCCCCTGAACAAAAGAAGGGCACAGTCAATTTTGTATATCTCGTGCCCGCTGCCAAGAGTGTGACATTTCTTTTGCACAGCCTTGCACACTGCTAGCGCAACTAGGAGCAACATACCATGGTATTATTCAAACGCAATCCTCCCCCAATCTTCCGGACACGAAGAGTGTTTATAGCACTGTGATAAAGCTGAAGGGGAAACATGTGCTACAGACTGCGAAGCAGACGATAATGCGCTGAATGACATTGATTGACATTACGACATTAAAGCGCTGAATGACATTGACCATGTGTTATCAACAACGGATAGTTGAACTGTTTTGCCGTAAACTGGTAACCGCAGGGGTGCGACAGCTGAATCAGATTTGGGAGCAGTTTTTGGAGCAGCGAAATCTCGATTTTGGAGCAGAAGAACCTTGATTTGGAGCAGAATGATGACATTTATTATGTCACCTTAGGAGCCTAAAAATCAAATTTTTGGCAACTCGGGGGGAAGGGGGGGGGGGGGGGGGGGTAGTGCACTTTTTAATGGGTTTTGAACGTACATAACACTGAAACACCCTTTCAATGAAGTATTTTTTACCAGAGTATCACATGGCACGAACTGTACTACCTTTTTACAAGCCATTTATAATTCTTAGGCTCTATGCATAGATAGCATGGAGTGCCGTTGACAACATCGAATCGAAAAACTAAGCAATCGTAAGGTATTTTCATTATCATGTGAATACTGACATTATTATTTTTGTAATCCCAGACTCGGCTTTAAACACAACTGTAGAGGCATGGCAAAAGTTGCGCAAAGCGAGGTGACAGTCGTCGCACCCCACCAGCCCTCCCATTTCAATTCCCAAGGTGCGCATTCACTATGATTGCAATTTGAATAACCTTGGTATGTTTAGCCACCAGGGATCCCTCTTGGCATTAAATTTCACTTCAGATAGATAAACCATTATTACTAGCGTGCAATAATAGCCCGTACCGCTGCTATCGGCCACTGCGTGAACATTTTGCGGCGATGTAGCCTGCGCCGCCACTTCTGCAGTGTCAATCGCCCCATTTCCGCCACTCGCAAGCTCGCTGTCAAAGGCAGCAATAACTCAGCATTTTATTATAACACCGCAACGAGTTCCACCGCGCCTCTCACTCGAGGCCGAAACACGGCGAAGTCACGGGCCCCACGTTGTTTTTGATGAACTCCCGTTCTTCGAGTCACGCAACTTCCCTCAACATATCAAACGACTAAATGAAAACCCAGCCACACCCATAACCAAAACCACGGTAGAAATCGGCGAAATCTTCCTGAACCACGAGCAACTGCTTCGCCCGACGGCCATGTTTTCCAATATTCACCACACCAAGATGGCGGCGCCCAGTAATGTCGTTCTGGAGATATACGGCGCTCCAAAAATTGCCGTCTTTTCATCAATTTTCACCAGTAGTTTGTCGCCTGAGTACACATACATATTTTTTCTACAAGACTTTGCAATTGTTTTCTATGGAAAAACTTTAAAAAACTCACAGAATATAACATGTGCAATCCGACATGGCGACCTTCGAAAAAACTATCTTGGGGACAATTTTATGCGGGTTTTTTATTGAATGATCAATCAATTAAACCTTTACAAACAGGATCACCTTGGGGCTGCTGGAAAATTATGCCGCCAGTAAGCATTTTGCCCCACTGAAACTGGCGGGAGCGTTAAAATCTTTGGCTCTCAGACTGTTTTGGAGCAGTTTGGCGCAATTTTTGCAATTTTCAAGCTTTTGGAGCATCCTGGCGCTGGAAAGCAGATTCGTATCAAAAGTGCGCAATATGCGCAATATGCGCAGCTGTCTCACCCCTGTAACCGGTATTTCTTTTTCCGGTTCAGCTCTGGTTCGGGTTCAACAGGCTCAAAAAATAATGGTTCAGGTTAGGGTTCAGTTCCCGCAAAAAAATACTGGTTCGGTTCTGGTTCTGGTTCTGGTTCGGTTCGGTTCCAGTCCGACACCCTAGTTATAACGCAGGCAGACTTCATTTTAAATTCAATTTACTGCATCCTTAAGTTCCCAAAGGTATCAGGGGTCAAGTGATGAGGTGCTGTGCAATGTTCACTACAAAAATGTAAACAAACGCAAACACACAGCAAGAACCAGAAATAAAATGGAAATAATTACGCTGGGAAAAAGTAAACAGACTTTTCAGGAACAGTAAAAAGTGGCTTACTGTAGGCAAGTACAAATATCAACAGGGAGGTGAAACTGAAGTGTGCCGTGTGAGCGCAGCGGCAATTTTTTTTGTGAAATGGTCTTTTGAAAGTCCCTGGTGATACAAATGGTTTTAAACGCTGTGTGCAGCTGGCAGCTGCATTGTACTCACTCTGGGAAAAAAACGCTTGGGTGTGCCGGAAAGCGTGGGATAGGAAAAGAAGTTCTTCAGGGGCAAAAGCTGCGCAACTTGAACCAGAAACGTGCAGTTTGCAGGAACTTTCTTATTGGGCCGCCAGACGTTGGCTCTGGTTGCGAGTGCTGGAAAGCCCACTTAGGGCACATGTTGCAGGGAATCGTTTAGCCATGTCTGGGGCGGCAAAACCTTAAACCAAGGCTGGGCCACAATATTGTATGTAGCGCTGTCGGCTGTCACAACTGTGGGGCAACATAATTCTTGGCTTCCACCTCAGTGGCTTTAAGAGCAGCTTTCCGAGAAATCCTGAGAATTTAAACTCCGAGAAACCCCATTGAAATTGCCAGGAGATGTTGCTAACTTATTTCCATAGCGAAGTTATTCATGGCTAGGGTCCCATGCATCTTTGTTCTTCGTTCTCAAAAAAGACTTTGTGGAACAGCCAACTTTATCCACATTTTTTCAGTGCAGGGCATTCATGAGTGTAAATTTGTTGGTTTGTTCGTTTGCGTCCTTATTTGCTTACAGGCAGCTGCTGCCAAAGGACAAATCCATCTGGTCAGAAACATTTGGTCTCTTATTTGTCCACCCAAAACTGTTCTGAGCAGTTATTGGGCGGTCCAAAACTATAGTCCTTACAAATTTGGCTAGTCTGCCATCAGGGCCAGTTTTGCATTACAACCATGTGTTGCCAGTGACGAAAACGCGCAAAAACAGCACATCAGTCAACTGCAGCACCCTCTCATTACACTATTCAGTGCACTCACAACATACACCACTGAGACATTCTTACTAATCAACAACTTTTTAATCAAAATTTTTAAAGAATCAATTAACTTCTTATTGTAAAATTACTTATTCACTCACTTTTTCTCTCCTGAATAATTTTTTTTAGTAATTAACTCTTTCCCTACCGCGCCTTTTAAAATTGATCAATTTGATCGATACTTTGGGAGCGCCTTTCCACAGCGCTCCAGGCGTTGCTCGAACAAGTAAAGCTGTTCGGAGTTGAATCAGAAAATGACCTTTCAAAATCAGTTTTGTTCTCATTTCTGCAACGGAAACGTGATTTTTGACACGCTTTTGAATCACCTGGGTGTGGAAAAGGGGCGTGGTCATCGCGCATCACTGCTACCAACGAACAATGCATGCCACTTGTAATTACTCTGCACCAGCGTTTGTTTTTTGCTATCAGGGCGTGAATGGTGAACCAGCAAACCATTTTCAATCGTCAGGTTCGCGCTCTGACAGTAATAATCCCAGAAATCGGCTGAAAATGTTAAGCAGTGCCTGGTTGCAAAGCTACTTTATGATTTTAGGCAGTTTTTTTGCCTTTGCGCACGTTGTTCTAAGTTCTGTGGTAGTTCTACTTACCCCACGACCATTCGCGAACAGTTTACAACAGTTTCGGTTTCATTTCTGCATCGCAAAATTCATATTCAGCGCTACTACGCAGTTACCCAACTTCAAGGCTACCTGCCATGACGCCTGGAGCATCCGCGACTGATCCTCGAACAAAGCATGCTGCTCCTGATTCCACTGAACCCTAACCCGATTTCTGCGATAAGAACTTCAGATGCAAGTCAAAAGATCACACCCAGTCGCCAGATATCTGTTCCGACGAGGACAGCACTTCAAACCGGCCTTACTTACACACTGCCAGTTGTTCGCCTTCCAGTTTCGTTTCCATACAAGGGTTATCTCCGAGGGTCTAGTGTTGCTGCTTAGTTGAACTGTCTATTCGGACAGAGTCTCCGATAAGTTTTTATACTGTTTTATTTAAAAACTGTTAGGTGGCGCTGCAATAGCGGAGGCTCGTTGTGCTGATCTTTTTCATCGCGCAACTGCTACTTGGCCAAAGATCGCAGGGCACGATTCTAGCGCATCGTATCTCATTTCTGCGAGCAAGGCTACAATTGCGAGTAAGAAGATGATAATAAAGCTCAGCTTTATGTTTTGAGAGATAACTGACCGTGAACGACAACAAGCATCAACCATGGCGTTCCGTTTTAAACTTTATGCATGTTTTTTCCGCATCGTGTGCTTGTCTCAAATATTGTGCTCCCTGTAAATGCAAAGTCAGTCATTGACAAGATGTTTTTACGTTATGTGGGGGCAAATTGGTGCTTCTGATAATGTCAAACCGCCAGATTTATTCCAGGGAACCACCCGAAATTGCACATTTTGAATTAAAGGTTGGGCTTCACTGCATGACACGAGCACCGTGCGTGCTAACATTTGTTTTTATATCTGACAAACTGTTCCGCGCAAGTCGACATTTTTTCTAGGGCATGTTTTTGAAATGTTTCTCTACAACATGTATATTCTAATATTTTTCTACTACCGGTGGTTTGATATACACAACTCCTTTTTTATCATTTTTTTTCGACAACTTGACAAAAATTTTGATTTTGATTTTTTTCACAACTATGATATATAAAAACATTTAAAAAACTGGTGCTATTGGAAAGGCCATTAAATAATCTGCATTTTGTGTTCCTGTAATTAGTGCCTAACCAATTTTTTAGCAGGAAAAAAGTGTTTTCTTGGGCCCCTAAAAATTGGTAAATTTTCTGCGGTAGCGAAAGAGTTAAAAGTGAAAAATCACCATCGTCTCTTTGCATGCCACTTTTAGTTGTGGTCATCTGTACTCTGCAGTGATCAGATGATCAGAGGCATGCACAGTACTGCTCATCACCAGCCTATCTACGCCCACTGCAGGGCAAAGGCCTCTCCTATTAATCTCCAATTACCCCAGTCCTGTGCTAAATGCGACGAATTTATCCCCGCATTCCAATGGCGGGACAGTTCTAAAATTCCTAAATAAACTTATTCAGGCACAAAAAGGATGCAAATGAACAGTGATGCCAGGAAAAGCTATCAAAACAGCAACCTAGTTCCTATAAAAATGTTTTTTTATGTTCCTTTTTGGAAGACCGGAGTAACGCCTCCATTCCATTAACTGCAACGGTGTTCCTTCTGCAAACGTTACATCGCCAGGATTTGGCTGGTTTTGATGCCAAGGCTCGATTACAAAAATCCACAAGTCGCTACTGTATTTTTCTTCCTATAAGCTGGCCGATTGGCCCACCCGTCAGCGGAACGTGCTTCCTGGAAGGTCCAAGGCAGAAGAATAACCACGCAGCAGGCCACAGGTTGTGCTTGCTTTCATGCCGGTTGAGCTTCTGCGGCGTTCGACGGGTGAATAGCGCAGCTGCGAGAATGCTTTTCACCTTGAATCATTTGTCTGGGGAGGCCAGGACGCGCCTCTGGCCGATAGAATTGTTCCCTGCAAGGGACAGGTTACCTAAGTATCTGTCAGGGATAATTACCACATTAGTGCGCACAGGGCGTGGGTGTGTTGTTGTCGGAAGAGGGGCACCTGCTGTGAGGTCATTCGAAGGGTCAACGGCTATCAATAGAGCTGGGCGCGCCGTGGTATGTCGCTGATCTGGCTGGAATCGGTCGACGGGAGTGCCAGGTCTTTTTGTATTGCACGCGGCGTGTTGACAAAGGACATGAATTTCGTCATTATTGGGTTTAATTTCGTCACGCGCCGTATGGACATTACCTTGCAGTGGCCGCTCGAAGGTCGATGGCCAGCGTTCAGTCTTGCTTATCTAAGATTGTTTGTGAAAATCCTCTCTACAAGTTTGTGCAGATTTGTTTTGTTTCTACGTTTTCGCGCGTGCGCTTGCAATGATATGCCTGTCTGTAGTTATGTGTGTTTCTGCGTGGAATAATGGCTGCAAGTCTGCACCGTTCCTTATGTACTTCTCTCTGTGTGGTGTTTTCCTTAGTGCAGCTTACACTTTTTGATAATGTGCACCAACTCGCCCAATATAAAGTCTATCTTAAGTACTTATTTGCCTCGTCTTCTGATGTGAATTGTCACCTACAATAGAGATACACTTTTTTTTCAAGTTAATTTTTTTTTTTCAGTAAAAAGTTGAAGATATTCTGGACGCATTTACGTTGTTATCTTGCAATTCTGCGAGTTTTTTAATCGCCACTGCTATCATTATCAAACGGCATTTTTTCGCCATGTAGACCCGCATGGGCAAAGCGAATGTCATTTATAGCTAATGTCATTCGTGTTGAAGGACATTAAAGACTATGTATTGTTCCTTTCGACGCGGTTTCTTATGCAGGAAATTTAATTATGTTCCTGCGTGTGATTATACTTTCTATTTGCACATCTGAAGCGCAGTAACCTTACTGCGCATTTGTAAGACCGAAGTTGAAAGTACCATATGTGGTGCACCTAGAATAGACGAGCACCAAAGTTGACGTTAGACATGCCTGGAGTTTGTCCAGTGCTCCCTAAAAAAATTCATCTAGGAGCGCTTCTTTAGATTCTGTTTGTCTCCAGATAATCTGCTGCCGACGGTGTTCATAGTCATATAATATACGTCGATCGATGTGAGTTTTAAATTTCTCACTTTATTTCGCCTAAGCATTATCCGGCACCATATTTTAATTTTAAAAAATGAAATGTAGCGTTAATGTAACGACATGTTCCAGTATTCGAAGTGGAACTGGAATGCTTTCCTTTTGCAATAACGGAGCTGGTAACGGGAACTCGTTTCAAAATGAGGAAGTAACAGGAACGAGCTTTTGTCCCTATTTTAGAGGGACGTGTACAACACTTCTATCAAGCAAGCCATGCAAGCGGCGTCGCGCCTTCCGCCCCCCGAAGCCTGAACCAATTTAGACATACGCTCGAAATAGCACAACAGCCACTAGAACGCACACATTGATTGAGATCTTACCGAAGGTCGCGAGAAAATCCCCGTCATTCATAATTTTCTCTTGCTACGAGCCTGGCAAGTTCGCCAATTTGATGAAAAGGAGGCACTATGCACGGCGCTTTGGGCAGAATATGGTTCCTCAAAAAATACGGAGTGAGAAGAAGGGGGCGGGGTGAAACCCCCCCCTGCCTACGCCACTGATTCGAATCGATCACCGATGATCAACGCTTTATACTGCCTATTTTGACATGTAGTCATTTCTCGTACACATAATGCTACCTAGTGGTTTGTGTAGGCACTGAACTTTCGGAATCAGTTCCGATTTTCTCACGCCGGCGACATTGAGATTTTTGACGGCGTTTTTGCAAGCTGAGGTGCGTGTGTTATTGCAAAAGGGGGCATGGCTGCTGTGTTTCACACAAAAGCATGCCGCTTGTGGCTATGCTGCATAACCATAATTTTATTTTTAACACGAAAGTGTTTTATTTTCGGATACACCCAGATTCAGTGACACCATATCTGCCACGGAAGTGACACCATTACAACGAAACAAGTGGCCTGTAAAGGGTGAACCCCTGCACACTGGGTCTTCTTGCGGGAAAGCAACTTTTAGTATTAAAGAGTACGTTATATTATACTTAGGGTTGTTTGTTTTCTGGTTTTATATTTTAACACGACAGTGTTTTATGGTGGAATACACCAAGATTTCCCTCACATCATATCCATCACGGAAATGATGCCAGTACACCTTTGCCGAAGCGACCTACCAGCAGGACGTCGCTCGCCAAGCACACCCACAAGACAGCCGCCGACCCACAAATCATGCTCAGCTACAGATTTCGCTGCACATTTCACTTTCGTGTTTTACCGATTCCTATGACAGAGGAATCAACCACGGTTTTTTTATCAAGAGGATCCTAGCAAGTCAAATACCAAAATGTGTTGTCAGCTTTGTAATCCGACAGCGTGGAGAGGTGATAATGATTGAAAATGACACCAGCTATTCACTAGTGATCTTTGGTTCGGAGAAAGGGTAGCTTTATTCTGCCAAAGCTTACTTCTGATGGTCCCTTGCATGTCTAGCAAGTGTACCTGGCATTTTCAGCCAGTTTCCGGCAGTTTCAGTTTCGTTCTTGCGTTGCAAAATTCATATTTGGCACTACTACGCAGTTACCGAACTGCGAGCTGATTTGCCATGGTGCCTCCATCGCCCACTACTGTTCCTCGAAACAAGCATGCCACCCGTGCTTCCACTTCACCCACGCCTTGCTTCTACGATTACAGCTTCAGCTGAAAGTCGAAAGATAACACCAAGTCGTCGGATATCAGTTCAGACAAGAACGCTTCGCATTGGCCTTGAACAGTGCCAGCTGTTCAGCGACGAGTTTCCTTTCCGTATGGGGGTATACGAAATCCCCCTAGCGGCCCGTTTCGAAAGCAGGCGCGGGAGTCGGCGTCCCGCTCCCCAGTGCCGCAGCTGCTTTTGTGGCACGTCCACGACTGAGATTTACCCTGTGCGGGCGTTTGAAATCCATGTTTATGTGGAGCAGTCACTCTGTTCACAAATGAGGTGTGTTTTCGAGAGTGTAAATGTTTCTGACGCGATCTTAGTGTGGCATATTCGGTCTGTATAAGCACCAGGTGTGTGTCACAGGCCAGCGTCGCGGAACCGGCGTGTGATGGAGCCGATTGTAGTTACACTGACCTGAGTTTACTAGCAGTGTCTCTGTAACCACCGGTTCCTCAGATGTTCATGCTACGGCTATACGGTAGACGATTTTAATTGGTTTTGTGAGCTTACATAATCAGCGGGGCACTCATACCTGACAGCACGCCAGTTACGTTTTCCAATATTATACTTCAGATATTGATCACCACCATTTACAAGCCAGTCTGTGTTAATTTCTGGAATATTCAACAAAAGTACGATGGACAATGCATAACTATACTCGGGAATCAGCACACGGCAAAGTCTTCTTGTCGTGAGGTGAGCGCCCGCAAACATTCATCTGCTCCTCTGCGAACAGCGTGGAGACGGGCTTAGAATAGAATCCGCGTCCGCGACTAATGCTTCTTCGAAATATCGTCATATGGCACAGGGAGCCTGCAGAATAAAGCAGAAACTGAAATCAGAGGGCCTTATCACATACCACTCTCTTCCAACGACACCTTTCATCGCTTGTTGAACAGCCTACCCTGTATACTTCCAAAAATGCGGCCGCCGTATGATCAGCTGTTCGTTGAAGTAGAAAAACAAAAGGAAAGTAAACGTGAGATTTGTGTGTGTGTGTGTGTGTGTGTGTGTGTGTGTGTGTGTGTGTGTGTGTGTGTGTGTGTGATTACTAAAACGTTCATTGCTTGATTCCGCTCCGTATTTGTAGACAGCGTGTCCCCCCCCCAAACGATGTCTCGCGAAATAGCAGTGCATTTCGCGAATACAGTCGAATCCCGCTACAACGAAATTGACGGGACGTGCAAAAAATTTCGTTGAAGCGAAAATTCGTTGAGGCGAAATCTGCCCCAACACACCACGGAAAGGCCAGAAAAATAGCCCCGTGCGTTTCCGCAACATTGGCAGCATAATACAATGTTTAGAAAAAGGAGTGACGCGCAATAACTCATGTTTATTCGGATAACAAACATACCAATGGTTATCTGTTTTTTCACCACCCAAAGAACGCGTTACGGAGGGGGGTGAATATATGCAGGCGCAAAACGTATCGCTGTACAACAAGGCGTGCCCACCGAGCTGATTACTTGCAGATAGCTGCTAGGCCGTGGGAAGCCCCCCTCTCGCTTGTGGCAGGAGCAGTGCCGTTATCTTATCCTCTGACAGGGCACGGCAGCTACTGACCTTGGCAGGCAAGACGCGCGCGCTTGCATTTAACAGGACCGCGCGCTCGCGACTAAGATAGGATGACTAGGCTTCAAGACCAAACGCGCAAACATGATTTTCGCTCTTGGCTATGAAGAATGGTAGAAGGAAAACGGCAAGGACAGCTGCTCACAATGCATACATGACGGCACCGCGCCAGCAGCGGAGCACATTCATGCAATTTCAACTGGATATGGATTGGCTGTAGCTCTGGGGCTCCGCCTTGGCGAAGCGGGCCTGCGCCTCGTGTAAAGACGGCCAGCCACATCGTTATCACCATCAAGCAATGGCGTGCGCCTATGAGTTATTTTTTGTTTTGTTTTGGGTGGCGGTGTGGTCGCAACGCGCATTTTCGGTGAAACTAAGCGTCCTGAATGTATAAAAAGTTACAGATAGCTGGCGCTATGCTTATTTTATTGTCAAATAATTGTTCAAACCCAGCCCAAATCATCGAAAATTTCGTTGAAGCGAAAGCAAGCCTGACAAATGGTTCGTTGTGGCGAGGACTTTGTTGCATTGACTTCTATGGCTAGCTGACGGGGAATTGGAAATATTTCGTTGAAGCGGAAATTTCGTTGAAGCGGCGTTCGTTGTAGCGGGGTTCGACTGTAGTTGGTCTAGTGAACCCTACCTGGCTTAAGTTTCGATCGTCTTTAGCTGCACTGTTTTTTTTATTTCTGTTAGATAATTATGTTTCTTAATTCCGCACTTGCACAGCATTTATTTTTCCGTGGTTTCATTAACTTGCCTTGGTGTGTGGGCACATATTTAACCACGCACAGCTAGGCTTGGAATATACTTAACATTTCCACATGGTTTGTACGCTTATAAAACGCATAAGTTATTGTCCGGGTTTGGGTAATCACATCCCCGAAACATATTTTTCTGCGACGTATATATTCGAAACGAAGTCGCATTCGTTGTCGACGCTGCAAAATGAAGACCTTTCATTGTGCCAGTATCAGGTCTAAACGAGGCGACAGTAGAATTCATTTGTGCCTGATGTTTTGGGGGTGACAGGGGTGATATGTTGCTACCGTCGCCGACGCCCGGAAGAGCACCGACGAAGCGCGCAGCACCGCGTCCACCGCGTCTCCGGGTAGCTCTTGCAGGCAATCGCGTATTCTACGAAGACACAGCTGCTTTTTAAGTGACCTAAACGTACTCTTTGACTATAGACGTCACACCATAAGTTTTTTTCAGGGCGCGGAAAGGCGAAAAGAAGCGAAACAGAACCTAAACACTGCACGCGGCCCTATCAGCCACGCAGCGCAAATCCCGTTAACGCCGTGGAGAAGCGGCGGCAGGCGGCGCAGCGATCGCGAAGCTCGAGGCGTATATCCGGAGGGGTAGTGTCGCTTCATAGCAGAATTGTCTGTTCTGACAAACTCTCCAACAGGCTTGCTACTGTTTCTTTTTGAGATTGTTGGGTGGCGCTGCAATGTAGGAGGCTTGTAGTGCTGAACTCTCTTTATGCGCAACAGCTGCTTGGTGAAAGCTTGCTAGGCACGATTCTAGGGCATCGCACCTTATTCCTGCAAGCAGGGCTGCCATAGCGAGTCAGAAGATGATAATAAACCGTAAATGAAAGCTCTGACTGATAACTGATGATCAGAACGTGAACAAGCATCCATCACCGTATTTGGTTTTCAACTCCAAGCGGATTTCTTTGCATCGCTTGCTTCTCTTAAATCTTGTGCTGGTCATAATCATTGACAAGGTGCTTTTACATTACACGGGGACTAATTGGCGCCTCTAGTATATGTTGAACCACGCAATTTCTTCCATAGAACCATCAAAAATTCCGCATTTTGAAAATGAAGGTTGGGCTTCACCACAAGGCGCGGGAACCACGTGTGCTAACATTTTCTTTTATATCTGACAAATTGTTCCGTGCAACTCAATTTTCTAGGATGGGTTTCTGAAATGATTACCAACAAAATATATATTTTAAATTTTTTCTACTGCTGGTGTTTGTTATACACAACTTCCTTTTTCTATTTTCTTGAACGCCTGGACAAAAATTTTGATAACTTTTTTTGCAATCAATATTTAAGAAAACATTATCGAAACTGGTGTCGTTGGAAAGCGCGGGGAATCATCTGCATTTGTCATTGCAATATGTGACTAACGAACATGCTTAGCACAGAAAAAATGTTTTGTTAGACCCTTCAAAATAGGTCAATTTCCCGCAGTAACGAAAGAGTTAATAAGTGGCACAGAGTTAAGAATTCACTTGTAATGAGTGTACAATGCAAAAACAAACTTATTAACTTCCTTTAGCTGAGTAGCACAAAAATGACATCCCCTGAAAACTGATTGGCCGAACTGCAAAGGTAAGCAATGTGCAATGAAACCTCAATAAGAAATGCAAAACCAGACTACAACGACACCATTTTTTAAAAATGTAATGTTGCTATGAAGCCGCCCAATTTGCACAACAGTGGCTGCAAACTCTTGTGTTGGCCACTAGCATAATTCGGTTGGCGCATAGCTGTTTTGCCTATTCTGTTCATGAATGTACATTGGTTTCATCAGGCATCTATGTTTACTGTGAATGTTAATACCATAGCCGTAGTCAACGTGCTGAAGTAGTGCGCATGCGGCAATGTCAATCCTTGTCAAAATGCTAATTATTGGGCTTGTGATTGCAAATAGCCCTCCTGCGTGAGTGAGACGCCAAACCTGGATGAATGCAAATTTATACAAACTAATTTTCAAATGACTACACGAATGATAGCAGCTGTCACTACGAAAGTGAGAGTAAACTAACCCATTTAACAGTTGCCTGTGAAAAAGGACCCAACTAAGAACACATGGCTTTCTTGAGCCCAAGCAAAGTCAAAATGACTTCAGTCGTTACAAATTGCTTAGAGCTAAACATATCACAAGACTGCACTCACTTGATTTGGTTGGTTTCCCCACGTCCATAGCCAGCCGCAACAGCTGCAAGAGAAAGCAAAAGCAGCAACACTTGTCTTCACTCAGTGGAAACAAGTTTCTTATTCCGAGACGGACATATTAAAGGGACACTGAAGTCAAAATACAGTTGCTCTAGATTAGCTCCCCGAAAACACGAATGCACCACTCTTACACGTAGCTTTCTTTAAAATAAGGTAGAAAATAGCGAAAATGGGAAGACAGGTGCCGTTGCCACCTGCTATACTGCGCAATTGTACCGGAAGTGGTTAAAATGCCTGCTTTGCCTGAAGTCTTTCCCAGCTGACACTGGATGGTGCTACTTCTCCATACCTGGGGTGGCAGTATTGCTTTTCGAGGAAGCATGTGAGCTACGCACGAGTGGTTGGTTCGACGCCAGCATTCGTGGGGCCTCAAAAAGATATGTTTTTCTTCAACAAAGCATCAATACTGATCACAGGTACCAAGGAGGAACATTTTGCTGGTTGGTTCAGAGCTGCAAAAGGCTCAAGAGTTCGGGAAAGCAAGACGCTCGGTACATGGTATTGCTGTACTCGATCGCTCTCTGCCTACCCAGCTTCAGCTGGTGGACAGAGCACAGGCAGCGCGGACTGCATATGGGCTCCAGTGAAGAAGGAACCACTCCCCTGGCCTGCCCTCTGGGCTGTTCAGAAATCTGAATAAGTATTTCCTCGTCCTCTTCCTCCTCACCATTGCCTCGCTTGCTTCCAGTTTATCGTGACACAAACGGTGGCTGCTGCATTCACCGTTTGTGTCACGTTTGATTAGTGATTTCTCAGCAATTAAGTCATCTTTCGGCTGTGGGAAGGTCACACTTTCATTTGAAACCAACTGCTGGTTGCCTTTAGTTAGTGTCCTTTTAAAATTGTATATCTCCCCCCTCCCCTCACTCTTCTTTAACACGTTCTTCCTTCCATTCCATCTTGGCGTGTTAAAAAAATGCACGATGCTCCAGCATTCATTGCCATGCCATCGCAGGGCTTGGTGACAAGGAAATGAGCAAGCAAGCCAGCAAGCAGACAAACGTGGCTGCACCCACCTCAATGGGCAGGGAGCGGGCCTGTGCGTTGGAACCGTCTTGCTTGAACACTGTGGGCAGCCCATCTGCACGAGACCCGCACAGAGCGCTTACACAAGGACAGCCCAAACTGGGCTCACAGCAGCCACAAGTCATGGAGCTTGTTACAAAAATATGCTGCAACTGCATGTCACCGATGGGGAGAGTGCAGATGTGCATTAGCTTTGTACATAGCTGCTTGGCATGCAACAACTTAGCGAGTACGAAAACATGTCAAGTGCAACAAAAATGATGATGAAAGTGCTTGTTTACATAGGACAGAAATGAAAAACATGCTGTAGCAAGAAGGAAGTGACATAAGGTGCATTTCTGTATTCTTTTGGCAAGCGCTCTCTTGACCTGGAAAACACAATGTGGATGAACATTTCCAGCAAGCTCCGAGCACAATCTCGCTACCGCACGTGTGGTGCCTCACTGCACCAATATTCCATTGGCGCATGGAACCATCTTGATCCCTCAAGTGTTGTTTAGTGCCTCACCGCAATGTTATTATGGCCTACGATTAGTTTGTATGCAGTATATTATTTTGCACGTTGCAGTAAATGCTGCCCATTATGTTTTACCCTGTCACCTCCTGTCTTCGTCCTTCTCCGTACACAATGGGCCCACTGCAAGCCAACGCTTCCATGTCCTGTTTTCTGAGCACAGATGGCTACGGTGTGTGAACTAATTAGTTTGGAGGAAAAATCCTGGAAGTTTTGACAATGTACGAGTAGAACACATTTTTTATGTTGCTAAAACAGGGTTACACATCTTGTTCCAAATTTACAGTATTGACAATACAAATTTTACGAATGCCCCTTGTACTTGTAAGCATCAGCGCTCAGTGCTCACACAACCCGCCAGGCAATTAAACAAAAGAAGAATAAGAAGAAGAAGAAGAAAGCAGGAAAAACTTACTAGTCTGAAACAGAAACACAAAAATGTGAACCAAGACACTCAAGGCACAAAAATCAGCTATGTGAAGATCAAATAACGGCACATTTCATGCACATTTAGAAATAACTATTACACCTCACTTCATCACAGCAACTGAACCAAGCAATAGTTTGACTTACAAAGACAGCCATAGGGGAAATTTGCATGTTCCAGTTCAAAGCCTCATTTCTTTCGTCAGCGAATTTGCAGCTAGGGAACACACAAGCAGTGCCACCCACCTGTCCGCACCGTGTGCCCCAGTGCCTGGATTCGTGCCACCTCCTGAATGAAGCTGTAGACGTCCTCGGGCAGGTTCTTGCCCAGGTCGTCTCGTGCCTGCTGCAGCTGCGGCTGTGGCTGCGGCTGCACCTGGAGTGGCTGTCCGCTGGGAAGGGTGTAGGCCGGCACGCGGGTGCCGTCCCGGAAGGAAACGCGCACGTTTTGCCGCGCCTCTTTGGCACGCATGAAGGCCTCCAGGCAGGGCACCGAGCACAGGATCCCCTTGGGTCCAGCGCTCGACACCTGCACGGGCTGCACGACACCGAACAGGACACTGAACAATGCCGTCACATTAATCAGGGGCGGGGCAGCTATAACAGCGTTTGGAGCACTTTTTAAAGCATAAAACCCACTTTTGGAGCAGCTCGTGCAGGTAAATATTATCATTTTTGGCTTGGTTTTACTCGCATGCGTATTTGCATACGTTCGCCTCATAGGTGCTCTGGCGTGGTGGCATGCTGGATGTGCCACGTTGTCGTGATAACGTTTGTGGTACTTTTTTGTCTCCTTCAGTGAAAACAAAAGGTGTAGAACGACCGATTTTGGGGCGCGCGCAGGAAGAACGAATCATTCTCGGCCTCATGTCACAGGTAGTACACGAGCTGGTTGTCCGAGGACTGCTTAATCTGTACGATGGGTACATACGGGGGGGAAAAAAAGCGAGATCACCCCTGGGAGGGACTGTGGTGAGTTCTGAACTGACTGTAACCTTGAAAATATTACCTAGAAGAGGGCCTGAGCGGCAATTTGAAAATATAAAATGATCAGAACCAAGACAAGCACGGTGGACTTTGTGAAATAAAATGAAAGACGCGGATGCTGTACTCTGTCATCTCACTTTTACATGGCGGCACACAACACATCAGTACAGCCGCAGCATGATAAACCTCACTAAGAACTACGCGCTAAGAACCACAGCTTGCCTGTCACGTGAGGGTGTACTTACCTTGAGTTTTTCCTTTTTATTTTACATGACTATGCTTAAAGATTGTCACGTGATGCTCCCTCCTAAACGTTTTCCCTCAATGGTAGAGAGCGATGGTAGGAATGACATTATACTGCTTTTCTGACGGAGGCGAAAAGCAAAAACGCACATTTGTACGAGATTTCGGCGCACCTTAAAGATCCCCAGGTGGCCAAAATTAATCCTGAGCCCTCCACTATGGCACGCCTCATTGCCTGTGCTCCGTCGGCGTGTTAAACCCTACAATCAATCAATCAAATCAAGTGACATTATACGACCGCCGCGCCCCCTCACAGCCTGAACACAAAATTTACAAACCTAAGGTTGCTTTATTGGCCTCGAGGACATACCGTGGCACCACCTACGAGTGACGTCACTTGTAGGACGCTGAATCGTGTTGTCGTCTGCTACAACACATTCCCCGTGCGTAAGCGGAAGCGTGTTTTTTTGTTGTGGCCACCGTCTCGCCCGCTCCTTGTGGATTTGATGCAAATTAGCAAAAAAGTTGTCTGTAAACCAAATAATTCGGGCAAGCTATCAGCGACTCGCTTGCTCCCGGCGACACCGCCGCGTTTAGGTAGTTGCTACCATCGCGACCCACAGCTCTTATATACGCAGCCAGCTAACGCCAAGGACGATGCAACTGATGCCGAGAAAAGTATGCTGTAAATTCATTATGAAATACTTGCGACGGGACATGTGTGTGCAAGCAAACACCTTGTAACAGCGACGGAAACGCGTCGCTCACTTATGATCTCACCGCGCGAACTGCTCGTATTGCCTGGTAAATGAATGACACGAGAACGGTGATCAGATTGCTTCGCCGCACATGCTTAAAAGTATTGTTATGGTCTGCAGTTTGGCTTAATCAGTGCCTATTTCCCCTACGATGTTTTTATAGTCATGCCCGGATTTGATTAACAATCACTGCCGTAGCCTGTACTCTGCACAGCTGATGTTTACTTTTCGCGACTTGTCCGCAATGTATGAACAGTATGAACGCGAGTTTTAATGCCTTTGACCGGGTTTGAACAAGGCTATATTAGGTTTTCATTAGGTGCTCGCTGTGGTAATTTATAATTGCAGCGTGTTTTGTATGTTTACAGTAAGCCGGCATTTCTCAAGCATCAATTTCCAAACTCACGACTTTTCACAGAAGGCGAGGCTGCGTACAAGGCGAAACACGTCATTAATGATTTCGGGTAATGGGGATATTCAGAATAGGAGAACCGAGCGTTGGGGTCCCCCAAGAAGTTAGAGGAACCCAAACGCAACACGCGCGTGCGCGACGGGAGGGCCTTCGCCAACAGTTCGCAGCCGGCTTCGGATGCACGTAATCGGATGTTGGGAACTTTAGGCTTGGCGTCGCAGCAGATATTTCATTGTCGTTAGAGTTGCGAGTGACAGTCTCTAACAGAACGTTTCAACGCACTGGGAACTCTGTAAGCGCGGTGATTTCCGTTGAAGCGATCGATGATCAAGATACCTGCACGGCGTCGGCCGAGCACAAGCATAGCCATCCTTCGGCCGCTCGCCGCACCGTGTGTGAACGAGCCGGCGCTGCCGGGACCGACCTACGCGGCCGGTCGGCGTAAATAGCGGCAGATATTTGAGCATCGCTTTGAAAACTACAGCTGATGACACTACCTATCAGAATTTTTCATCGCACTAACATCCACTTTCACCAACCTGGAACTTCTTTTCCACGACTTGTGTGATTTTAAAAAGCGGCGACAAGTTGTTGCTGCTGCTGCGACCTGCGTCGGTTCGTGCCGCACCGTCGGCTGTGCAGGCAGGCACGGCAGGTGCGTGTGCTTCTGCGAGCAGTTAACGCTTCACGATTTCCTGCTTTATACATTTCTTGCAAACAAGGGAAATCTAGAAACTTAACTCGGCGATCGTCATAGTCCACATTGTTGATCCAGGAAACAAGCCGCTGCTTACGCTTCGGTCGCATGCATAATACACCACCACACTCATGGTGTTTGCGGATAATCTACCACAGTTGATACGGTTATACAGTCACCATTAGGTCGAACTGCGCTTGACGCACTGAGAATTAACTTCAAACGAAGGAAATTAGCACGAAAATACTTTTAGAACGCGCTGCAAGCCAACTACACAGCAAGATAGGAACGGTGATCCTACAAGTGACGTCAAAACGATCGAAGCGCCGGCCTCTCCAGTGGTGGGCCTCGCGGCCAATAGCTGCGACTTCCCGCTAGAACTAGCATATGCTCGAAAAAGGTTGTCGAATTTTGTGCTTTGGCGCAGCGCAGGTGCAATTTGGTTCAATTTTGCAGTTTTGGTGCATCTTGCAGTATCAAGCCCCAAATCTAGCACTCTCGCGTAATTGGTGCAGCTGTACCACCCCTGATTAATGCATGCAAAGTCTATGAAATCTTGCTTCTAGACAACACATTATCATGTTTTTTAAAACGACAACCACATGCAGTGATTAAGCACGCAAAAGGGGTGGACGACAACCAATCTGACTGTGCAGATGGCATTTTTTGACCTCCGCACAAGGATAGCTGAATTGCTTGGTTTCGGCCACCCAAAAAACGTTGCTTTCGTCACTCAGAAGTGACAAGCCAAATGGGCGGGCATTGACTCAATGTTTGCCATTACCCGCTGAATGCTAACATGTATAGGCTGTATTCACTGGTGTGGCACACATGCCAGCAACCATGTGTGAGCGTCACCATGCTGGAGCCTGCACGTCCCCATTGCTAAGGAAACGTAATATGCACGGGCCATGCGTAGCGCTTGTACAGGCAGCAGCAGCAGCATTGTGTACCACCGAGCTCAAAACCATCACCTCGATGTGAACTACTGTTTCGCGCAGTTTCCTACAGCCTACCTGTCACAAGACACGAGTGAAGTCGTCGGCACAGATCAGCAGATTGCCAGCTGCCGTGTTTTGGTATCAACCGCGGATTGCCCAGCTCTCGGCGAGTGCCTTCCCCTTCACCCGTTTGGCCAGTAGTCTCCCAGCTAACAATGCACCCACTGCTCAATCGAAGTGCGCGTGAACACTCACAGCTTCTTCGGAAGCATTGTTGGGCCTTTCTACAGAATGACTCTGCTGTGAGCAAGGTGCGGGCACCCCTGCGGCGATATCCATGTTCGCAGGCAACTACACTGCAGCTTAGGCATTTCGGGCGTCGTGCCGCTTTCTTTCGCAATCACGGCTCCACTCTCCGGTGGTAATGCGGAGCCCTCAAGGGCAAGTAGAGAATTACCACACAGTACGTCACTGAGATTATTCAAATCTGTTGACGCCGCGGCTGAGAATCGGGTGGCCACGACGCAGACAATGGACGCCTAGGCCTGTTTTTTTTTTCCCCTGCGAGACGCGGCTGCATGTGCAGACATGACGGGCACCTGCTAATCTTTTATGCGAATATTATCCACACAGCTGTAGCCTGTAGGGCATCTGTAATTGGTTCCCATCGAGTTTGTCACAATTGTGTGAACAGTATCTTTCACAAATGTCAAGCCCACTGATGCTGCATTACAACATCCTTGATGTTACGTTGCCCCATCCTTTCCGGCCATTGCAAGTATTTGTCACGGCAAGTAAGGGAGGTGAACAATAGCAGCAGCCCATCATGTCGCTTGTCATATTGCTGAAAAAAGGTTGCCCCACGCGGTGGTTATCCCTTAATGAAACATGCACTGTAGTGACATTTAGGTCATAAAAATAAGTAAACAAGCAAGTTCCAAGGGGAAGTGGCAATCCACTTAGATGAATCTTACTATCTATACATAGCTTGCACGTGGTGTCACGACAGCCCTTTCTGGAGTACTGCCCTCGGATATCTCAGCAGTGCTCGAGATGACAGCGACAGATAAGTTAACCGCCTACCACCATGCAGGCAGTGTTCCAACATGACAGCTGCAGTGACGTCAGTGCAAGCTATGTATACTAACTTGTCTAGTATCCACGGGTAACAATGTTTACAAAAGGTTCCATAAGTGTTCACATTTGCCATGACGGTTGATGAGTGTCGTGTCCGTGACCAGAGGGCAGCTGACAAGTAGCGAAATGCAAGTTACAGGTGGGGATAGTCGCCCGCCGATAACCTACCGTGAGGCACTGAGCACACAGCTTGTAGGCGACGCCGGGTTCCTTGCGGGCGCTCTCCAGGGACGGGCACCCACGCCGCGCCAGCTCGTAGAAGCGCCCCTTCTCCGGCAGCACCTGTCAACAAGAGCGCGCACTTGCAGACAGTTCGAAAAAGAGCTGGGCGTCTCTCTCACCTGGGTGCAGAAGTTGGGGTAGACGCGACTGAGGCCGGCGTCCTTGGAGATGTCGTACATCATGAGCGCCAGCATGGTGTTGTTGAGGGGAAACATGTGGAACCAGAAGCGCGACGCCTTGGTGATGCCGTCGTGCGGCCGCTGGAAAAGCGCGGGGCAGGCCACGTTCAGCTTGCTCAGGTACAGCTGGAACGTCCGCACGGGGCACATGGGGCTCTCGGGGTCGTCCGGCACCGACGCCCCGCCGGGAACCTTCCACTGCAGCCGGCGGCGCCCGTCGGCCGCCGACTTGAGCAGCACGAAGGAATCCTTGCGCATCGCGTGCTGGTTCTCGATGCCGTTCGAGCCCAGGTGGATCATCAGGTCGAACCAGACCTTCTGCTGCAGCCCGCGCGGCGTGTTCACCACCCGCCAGAAGTACTGGCCGATCTTGGCCAAGTCTTCGGCCGTGATGGTCACGGCGTCCGCCGAGTGGCCCATCCTGCGCGCGACCACCGCTGTGCTTCCCGCCGCCGCGCCTGCTGCCACCGCCGACGACGCCGGGAGGGACGCCAGGGATGCGAACGCGGGGTCGCTGCACAAATCGAAGTCGGCACCGTACAGAAAGCGCAGATACGCGTTGAGGCCGAGCTGGAAGCGGCGCAAAGAGCGCGCGTTGCAAGGGGCACCCTGTTTGGCGCGCGAAGTGTTGACGTACTCCTGGGCCAGTCCGGCGAGCGCGAACTTGCCGAGCTGCCGCAGGTTGACAGAGCCCTTCTTGGAGCAGAACTCGCGGAAACCGAGCAGACCGTGGGTGCGCAGAATCCTCTCTTCGTCCGGCGCCTCGGCAGCGGCGCTATTCTGCATGGCATCGGCGCGGCGGCATCAGCCCGCGCGACAACCACACGGGCCAAACAACGACGCTCCTTCGCTTTGTCTTGCGCACCCACACCATTGGGCCGACCCTTCCCTAGTAGACGCACTTCGCTTTGGCAGGCCTGTGGAGCGCTCTTTGTTTTGCTGTTGGTACGCAATGATGATGTTCACCGATGTGTGTACTACAGACGATCTTTACGCTAAACGATAAAGCGAACTAACAACGTTAACATGGTTAACAATCGCATCCTTCTCACGAAGCGGTCGGTATAAACACAGAACAGGGAGGACCTTTATTAATGGGACGCGTAATTTGAAATTACTAGTGCAATGTTTGCATGCGGAACGCAAAAAAGCGAATTCCTATTTATCTGCTATAAAAAGTAATAAAACCTGCTTTATGTTATTATTAATTTATTGTTGGACACATTTTTCCTCTTTAATTTTGTAAAGCTCAACTGTCAAGCGAGTCAAGCAGACCAATCAGGTGGTGCAATGGCGCTTTGCCAGCTCAGCGGGAATTTTAAATGTGGGTCTAGTGTTTTATCTATTTGCTACAAACATTTCGACCTACTTGCTTTGATTTGATTGATTGTAGGGGACGCAACGCAAGCGATGAGGCGCGCCGTAGTGGAGGGCTCCGGATTAATTTTGACCACCTGGGGATCTTTAACGTGCGCCGAAATCTCGAACACACGGGCGTTTTTGCTTTTCGCCTCCATCAGAAAAGCGGCCGCCGCGGCCGAAAATCGAACCCGCGACCTCGTGCTCAGCAGCGTAACGCTTTAGCCACTGAGCCACCGCGGCGGGTGACCTACTTGCTTTGAAAAATTATGTTCGAATAACGCAAAGTATAGCTGCGTCGTTGAAACGCATAATGTGACACATCTATTTTTCAGGTCAAAGTACAAATATTTGTTGTATTACGCGACCTAAATCTAAACACGCTCCCCCAGATCGACTTTGGTGTGAAACTGTTCAGAAACAGCAGTAATATTGTGGATTGCATGAATCGATACACGCTCCTTGCCGTCAACGCTCCGATTTGAAAACTGTTCAGTTTCCGAAAAAAAAATTAGTGCCTTTCCACCCTGTGAAGAAGGATGACCTGCAAAGCTGAGTACAGTCCAAGGACCGCGTAAAACAAAACATGCACGCTTTGTAATTGCGGTATAGCATGCTTCCTAGCAAATTAGCGGAGTGAAACTTGGAGGGACTCGAACTATAGTTTGACAGGCAAACATGGAGCTGTCTGCTTCACTCCCGCGTGTGAGGCATAATTACTGTTTGTGTAGCACACCGACCCAATTCACTCGACCATCAGGACCACAGACACGTGGCATTGGGCCGTCCGACGTACGCGTTTAAACCTCCCGCCAGCACAACGGACTGTTCGTAACCAGCAGCCCGTTATGTGTGCGTGCTTAGAAGGGAAAGAAACCGTCGGAAATGTCACTCTGAAAGCCCTTTAACCTGAACAAGTTAATATTTGCGCACTTCAGCGTTCAAAGCGGGTAAGTTGCCGTTATGAATTCATCCGGGAGGGATTCGCAGCTACTCGAACAGCTGAAACTTGCAGCAGGCGGTAGCGGCTTTCCGTTGTTTTCGCGTTTATCCGTGCTTCTGTTCAGGCCGATGATTCTTCAATTCCCGCTTTTCTTGCTCCAAGCAAATGATATATGCGTCCGTCCCATAGTGAGTTAAACCTGGAAGGCCTCGAGCTTTATTCAAGTGGACAAACGTGACTGTCCTTTGCTCTCCCCCATCGTAAGCATGTTAATTGTCTGTGTTAACACACCGACCCAGACCCAAAAAATTCGATTACAGACAGCTGACAGGGCGCATTGAACCAGCACTCTTTCACGTGCACGTTTAAATCTCCCATCAACACAATGGGCATGTCATCGGTAGTGACATGAAACGCAGCTGTGTGTGCACACCCCACTCCTTCCACCCTCAACACGCGCACATATAAACCAGCAACCGGTGATGGGCACACACTTAGGCATGAAATACACCGGCAAAAAAATTTCGCACGGAAAGCCTTTCAAGCTGAAGTAGGATTATGGGCTCAAGCTGGCGTTCCAACCAAGTAAGGCGGAGACGGCGGCGGCGGCTTTCGGTCATTTTTATGCCCATTCGTGCTTCTGTGTATTCTCCACAATCATCTGATAACGGCGCCACCACCATTGTCAGCCGATTGTGAAAGAGGCATGTGTGTTGGCGACGGGAATAACGAAGAACTTGGAATAACAGTTGAGAGTATGGGAGTCAGCGGAGGATGGGCCCCAGAGCGGTGCCAAGTGAAGTGGCTTCACCGGTATGAAAACTGGGGGGGTTAGACATGTTCTGCTTCACAGTAAAAGGTGTAACCACGCTAGATATTTACCCACTTGAAACTAGAGAATACCTATGCCAGCTCCCCTTCCTACCCCCCCCCCCCCTTCCCCCTCAAGCTTATCACAATATTTTGCTAGAACAGAGCACAGTATTTACATTTTATTACTTCCTGCGAACTACAAAAGATTAGAGCTTTTATAGAGAAATTTAATTAGGAGCTATAAGAATTTTGCTCTGACCAATTGGTGCATTTTGTTTAACGGTTCTTTCATCACTCTTGCAGGTCTGTTTTGACACACAGCATCAATCTTTTGCATGTGTTCTTTTCTGGCTATTGAAATGCACCATGTTCTAATATTCCGACATGCTGCGCGTACCAAATTGTGCGCAAGTAGAAGTGCTGAACTATTTCCGTGCACAGTTTTATCTCCTCGTGTCGACAACGAGGTCCAAAGTACCGTTTAAAAAATAGAACTAGACATACCTGTTACACCCGCCAGGTGTTGAATCCAAAGTAGAGCAAGGTAGGGTGATCATCAGTGGTCACATACGTAGCCTTTGATTGGTGCCTCTTGAATGTTGCCTTTAATACAACAGTCAATATACGGTTCAATATAATCACAGCAGGTCTCTTGAATGACCAGTACCAGGCTTGCCTCACCCAGAAGTGTGCGTGTATGTATGCGGCACTAACCTTGTAATGGATTCTGTTTACAATACTTGCAGCAATGTGAAGCCATATTGCGCTGTAGGATGTAAAAGCTTGCTAGGTTTTGTTAAAACTGGGAAGGTGACGTTGACCAAGTAAAGTCGAGAACAGGGCCCTAGCTTGTTCTGGGCACTGTGGCGTGTTTTTCAGCGTCACAAAAAAATGCAACGAAAAAATAGGAGAAAAGCCACCTTTTAATTATTCCCAGCAAACAAGGCATTGTTGGTTGTCAAACAAAATCCGAGAGAGCTATGAAACGCGTGATCGTTAGTTAAACCAAGGTATTTAGCCTTTGGTATGCCTTCAACGGAATGCACACACAGTTGTGGCGATTGGTAGTAGCAATAGTGAAGGAAAGATAACTTAAATGTTTTGTTATTTACAGTTTATGAACTGCCTCAAATTTGCAGAATCTAGAAATGCAATATTTGCAAATTGAAGGCAGTTCATAACGTGGAAATAACAAAACATAGACGATGGTCAGGTGCAGGAATAGTTATGAGGGTCAGGTGGACTGTCTCTTGAAGGCAGCTACGTGGCATTTAACTGCTTCCGCCGCCAATCAACTGCTCAGACGCCAGGCGTGCCTCTCCTGGCGACCATAGTGAAGGTGGGAGGAAGGCCGAAAAGGTGGCCGTGGTTCCTTACATCCACCAGGTGTCTCACAGGCTAAAGCAAATAGGGGCGAGTGCCCAAGTAAATGTAGTTTTTTCAGCACCCCCAAAACTGCCAAAACTTTGCAAGGAAATGTCTCCTGCCAACACAGGGAAGAAAGGCTGCCAGATAAAACATAAAAATAAGTTTGTGCCTTGCAATGACATCGTCGTCTAGATCATTCCGCTCTCTTGCGAAAAAAAGTGCGTCAGCCAGACTTCGAGGTGCCTCAACGTCCGCCTACCTGAACACCTTAGGAATGTACAGTCTTTGTCAAAATTTTGTGGGCCAAGCCAGAAACGTGCAGGCTGCAAAAAATTCAATGTACAAGCTTACGTCCCGAGCGAGGCTGAAACTTTTTATGCAGGAAAGCTCAGGAAAACACTTTAGTTTCTTACTGCCTTAATGTTTTTGCCACATTTGAAAGTAAAGCCAATTTTTTTAATTCTTTGTGGTCGGAAAGGCTTAGGATTGGCCCACAAAATTTTGGCAAAGGGTGTACAAAGTGCCCACACTAAACACTTGAGCGCCCAGTGCAAAGGTTGTGCCCTTTGTAGGGACTGTTCCCGTTTTCAGTAAGTGTGTAATCACTTTTAGGAGCAACAATCAGTTAACAAGAGAGATTGTAGAAGCCACCGAAATGGCACGTCTTGGCAACGCATGCGTCAGCATGCCGTCCCTCAGCCTTTCAGAGAAAGAACTGGGTTATCTGTTCTTCGCGGTGGTGCTCCCTCCCCACACGCTACGTCACACCATTTCTGGTTTACTGTTTTTCTATAGGTACAGCGGTTATCTTCATTATGTGCAGTGCCTGCTGGTTTCCCAGGATTGTTCGGGCAGCCAGGCTGATGTGTGAATACCTAAATTTGCGTTTTCTGAAATAAAATATCAGTTGTAAGTTGGCGCTTGTCCACGTAGCAACTCTCTGTCCTTTGCCTTGTTCGCGCTGGAAGCGTAAATTTAATAAAGTATGCAGTGTTTCATTCAGTACCAATCGTCGTCATCCCTTTCGTCGTCTTCTGATGGCACAGCCACATTGGGCAAATCCTCTTCTAGCGCGTCCTCACCTCAGTGGACCTCCACTTCTTCATCAGCTGGTCCAGCGGCCGTCTCCACATGTGGATTGTGGAAGGGATGGCTTGACAGATTTTACGTCTTCGGCGCGGTGCACCCTTGGCACGCCGGTCGCTACATGACGACGAAGGCGGGAGCTCTTCATGTGGCGTAAGCCCACGCATAGCTCAGGACGATGCCGCGCAGTCGCCGCGAGGCACACTCTCACGTGCGTTCAGGGTTTTCTGTCTATGCCAGATGGATTTGTGTCGGCCTAAACAGCTCTGCTGCTAAAGAAAGGACTCGCTCACCAGAACAGCAAGCAGTAGGTCAGGATGACAATGGTGACAATGCTTCAAAATGTTTTCATTGTTGTTTGGTTTCCCGGCACAGAATTCGGCAAGCACGTACATGCATGCGATGTGTATTATGTGCACAGAAATATAGGAGTGCAACAACAATCCCACTCATTTGCAACAAGGACACACTGGCACAGAAACATCAAAAGTTTGGCACAAGCCAAGCATGCTCCCAGACATTCAAAATGTAGCAGTGTTTTGGATCAGTTTTTTAACCCACACATTTTCACGAATCTGTCCAGGCTACACTGGAATGGGCAAGTTGCTATACTGAATTTGATAACTAGCGAAAAAGCACACAAAATGTGCACTTTGCCTAAACCTTCAAGCAATTGTAATAGGAATGATCACAATGATTCCTAATATTCCAGTTCCTCATGATGAACTCTGAGCTCGCACAAACTACTGTTTGATTGATTGTGGGGTTTAACCTGCCGACCAAACGCAGGCGATGAGGCACGCCGTAGTGGAGGGCTCCAGATTAATTTTGACCACATGGGGATCTTAAACGTGCGCCAAAATCTTGTACACACAGGCATTTTTGCTTTTGCCACCACGGTTGGGAATCGAACCCGCGACCTCATTCTCAGCAGCAAAACGCCTTAGCCACTGAGCCACCACGGCAGGTACCAACTACTGTTTGCCTGCCATGATACCGTAGTTGCTGCAAGTTTGTGCTATGATTACTGCTAACTTTTTGGATACAAAGTACAAATGCAAAGCCAAACTTTATGGAATTTTTTAAATAATGCATATTTAGATCCATTTATACGTATTACACATATACAACATATAGGTATTCAGATTTAGATCCACTGAGGTTATTTACTGTAAATTGACTGTTGACATTTGGATGTGTCTTGGCATCCTGACAGCCCCGTGGCTATGTGCTTAGACATTTTCTCAAGCAAGAACTTCTCCCCTAGACGGACCAGAAGTCTGGAGAAAAGGATTCGCAACCAGGAAAATACCACCACACTGTGACGAGGGAAAGCTACACAGCTTTTGGGACACACTGCAGTGAAATAAAGCCTCTGCATAGATGCATCACAATCGTGTCCCTTTACACAGAGCAACACTAAAAGTGTGCTGCTCTCCGTATGCCTTGTGACGAGAGGCTTCTGTTCGATTGCAGACTGCCATGAACGTCCAACTGGTTCAATGACAGCACAGTACCAGAGGGCACTTGGAGAAAGCCTCTTCCAACATTATGTTAGTGTTATGCTGCAACTTCAGTACAGCCCAACAATGGTGCCCTGTTAAGACAACTGCAATGCACAGCCTGGGTCCATCAAGTTAAGAGCAGCCGTACTTTACAGCATTCGTGGCGGCCAATCAGACACTGCTACAGTCATCCGAGCACACGTGCTTAGCTTAGTTCTGCCTGTTACGACCTACAGACATGCTTCCCAGACAAAAACGACGACACGTGATAATCAGAAAAAAAGAAGGTAAACTTTATTACATAACGTACATATACTCGTATATTTATATTTATATTTATATTTATATATATATATATATATATATATAGACGCGTAAAACAGCTCCGGTGGTGGGTGGCCTCACGTGTTGCGGATCTTGCCTGGGACGTAGTTGCGGTCGATCACTGGTTCCTGCAGGAACATGTGCAGGCAGCGCTCATTCTGGGCAAGCGGGTGGCCAGCCACCCTGCACACAACGTCAAGAGAGGAGAACACTGCTGAGCAAACACCACCAGCACACATTTCGACCAAATGAAAACTGGCAAGTACATTCGGTTACCCTATGGAAGCTCCTTTTCTGAACAAATTAAATTTTTTTTTTAAGAGCGGGGCTTTACCTGCAGCTGCTATGGTAGCTTAGCGGCTAAGGGCTTTTGTTGAAAACAAGGTTGCACGAGTTTTACTCCTCGCCACGGCGGCCATTTACCTGACGGCGGAAAAACGCCATGCTTCCTGAGCACGGAGCAAGAATATATAGGACGAGAAATGGCCCATTGCGGCAAGCAGGGGTGAGCGACCAGATAATGTCACAATGAAAACCAAGGCGGACTGCAAAGCTTCGCAGCTGCGACGGCGAAGGAGAGGGTAGTGGCACTTGATGGACGAAATGATAGCGGCTGCAATTCATTTCATGGCTGCACAGTGAAATGCCAATCGCGGTGGCCGCGCAGTTTATTTACCCATGGCAGATGCCTTGGGTAAAGACTTGCGACAAGCACTTGTGACATTATCTGGCCACGCTAGGAAGCCTCATTTCCCCTCCTGTCTTGTTCTTGCTCCGTCCTCCCGAGTGCACAAGAATGGACCCCGTTAAACCACAGGCAATCCAAATTACTCCTCAGCCCCCTTAATTACATTACGTTCAGGTACTTCAGGTGGCATCTGGAGGCATTCACTACTGGAACGCCTAGAGTGGCTTCAGACACTGTAGCACTGATAAGACGCTTCAAAATTATTTTGGCAATATAGCGGCACCAAATGGTCCTTTTAGAGGAGAGAGGTCAAAGTTTCACACTGTTTAATGGGCACACTATGCAGGCAAAAACGAATTGCATATTTGGGTTTAGGATGGTCAAATACACTGAATGTAAAAATCTCAGGTTTATAGAATAAAAACTAAATAGAATGTACTCAAACCAGTGCACGTAATTTAAAAAGAATTCCCAAGCAGCTGGATCCCTTTGTTCCATTTTAGAAAAAATTCCACCTAATTGATTTCTGTTTGGTCAACTCAAGACCACCGGATATATACGGAATTGTGTACGGTTATGGAAATGTGGAACAATTTTATCAGCCTGAGTGAAAACGAACAAAAGTGAGAAATTGCTCCAATATTTTGCCTTAATGGCATTATGACAAAGCTAATGAAACAACTGTCCGCATATTTGCTCACTTCGCTGCAAATGTCGTCTAAAGATTTTGCAGCCCCTGCCACGTAATAACATGTCCTTTCTCCCTGCCCTCATCTCATGCTCTTCCCCTCATGTCTCACTCCTCCCATTACGAGTGCGATGATGGTTTGCTAAAATCAATTCAACTTTCTCTCACTGCACTGTTCACGCACCATCTGTTGCGACATTTTAATACTGCTAGGCTTAGAGCAAGTGCCACCACTGCTTAAGCACGGGCCCCTTTCGTATTTTTGTGGTCAAAACGATGTTTTCAATGCTTTTTTTTTATTTGCTACTGGAAAAATCAAGTCATTATTTTTAATTAAAAGACGCTGCTAACATGAGTTATGTATTTATGCTGTGTCTCCAGTGCACTTAACATTTTCTTTTTGGTGAACAATGGTAAGAATGATGTAGGCAACCAGATTTAGTCGTTAGGATAGATTTGGCCCACATAAATGCCGCTTTCAGGAAATCTAGGCCAAATCAAGGGACAGACGGACTGAGAGAGAGACCAGAATTATTGCATCTAAAAAGCCCCCCCCCCCCCCCCCCCCCCCCCCCCCCTCTCCTTAAAAAAAAAGGCGCTCACCAGTTTTAGAATAAACCCAATAATTTTAGTCGTATTTGTTATGCTTTGCCTATTTGACAAATCAGACATTCGGGAGAACTGAGGTCCTTTAAAGCAGTTTGAGGCCAGGAGGAGTAGATGGCGTCATGCCAATGCAGATTGCAAAAGGGCATCCATTCTGAGCTTTCTCGTGCGCGCAAAGATTAAAATGGATTAAAATACCTTACACTGAACAGTTTCTGCCGAAACTTGCTGGGAGATGCCATATGTAAAGGAAGCTTCTTACATAGGCTTTTCAGTTTGAAATTATTTCGGGTCAGTACTCCTTTAACCTACCAAAGCTATACCGGCTATGAGGTGCGACGTAGTGGAGGGCTCCGGATTAATTTTCTCGACACGAGCGTTTTCGCTTTTCACCTCCACCTGGGATTGAACCTCTTTCCTTTGGCTCAGCAGCACAATGCCTTAATCCCGACGCCACCACAGAGGGTTACGATCTAATATCTAGTCATTGCTTGGTTCAAATGCACAGGGACTAATCAGTAACCATGGCGGAAATTGGCACAAATGCAGTGGGGAGTGACGAGAGCAAGTCATGGACAAATTGAACGAGACACATAGCCGAACCCAGCTAGGCAACATGGTTCCCTTGTTGGTCCACTGACATTCACAAGACTGCATTGAAATTCCTGCCCTGCACACCCACTGCCAGACTCGGCAACACTGCGACAGGGCCAGCTCTCCGACACAAGCTCCGCCTCCTGATCCTGCTCCGTTACAACTCCCACCTTATTAGCCATCCATACTCAACTCATCCGTCCTATCCCAATAAGATGTACCCTCGGTACCATATGGCTCATGGAGTCCAATGGGCACAAGTATTAACAGTAAAATCTGTGGGGACCCTTGTTTCCATGTACCTCGCCTGCACATGTTTTCGCGAGCTGGGAACCGCCATTTTGGGCAGCCGGCGCGTCACGCGAGTCGTGACCTCTTCGCGACCCCGTGCGTCACGCTGAACCGGCTTGCCGCGAACGTGTGCACGAGGGAAGGAGGTCCAGTTTGTCGCCTTCCTTCGTACCACCCTCTCCCCAACCAGGGGAAGACCTCTCCCTCCCAAGCTGACCTGCAGGACACGTGCGCATTCCACCGGGAGTCCACTGGGCGATTTGGTCGGAATCGGTTGGCTTGGTAGTGCCTACTCCGAATGCCCCGATGATGGTGAACCCAGTTGGCTCCATGGGACTCTGCTGAGAGATTCTGCCCTGACTGGTCGCGAGGGATGCCTCCCCTGCTCCTGCGGCCGTGATGATGGATATCGAGGTCCGAGTCCCGCGGCTGGAGCGAGCGAGCGGAGCCACTGTCTCCCCGCAAGCGATAGTCGTGTTGTCTGGTATATGCCCTGTATCTGCCAGGCAATGAAGCCTTACTTTGGATTGCCGGAGCCTGCCTACCGCATGCGAGTACCCGAACCCGTGCGTGAGCCTTCGGATTCTGCAGGGGCTAGTGTACGGCGCATAGCATTCTCTAACGAAGCTCTAGCCAGGGTCCTCTGCATTCTCTAGCCAGGGTCCTCTGCTATCCCGTACATTAGCCCACAAATCTCACTAACCCACGCACCCCATATGTGGACACAGCATACTGCTGTCACTATGACGTGCTTGCCCTGTGTCATTCATGCTCCCATTCCACCACAGCCCTCACCACCAAATCAGGCCAAGCAAGCAGCCACAGCAGAAGAGGCGGCTGCTCTAAACTTTTCCTGGGGCCACATCTCTCCTCGCTGGCTCAAACACACAAAAAATCCTCTGTAAATATCCTCCCACCTATTTATTAACATCTGGTTCCTGGCCCATGCAGGGCTAGGAGGCAATGAAATGGCCCACAATACTGCCTGAGCACTAACCTCCCAGGCATGCAAAGAACTGCTTCCCATGAATCCAGGTCAAATCGAGACAGCCTACATAGCTCTCATGACACTGCAGCCCACTACTGCCTCCCCTGCTGTAAATACCCCTCAGCTCATCCGAACAGGATCTTCCCTTGTATTGCGGTACTTCATCATATACATCCTTTCTAGTTCCCCTCCACCCCTGCATTCATCACAAGGTCCAGGACACATTTGATTGATTGATTGTAAGTTTTAACGCGCCGACGCAATGCAGGCGATGAGGCGTGCTGTAGTGGAGGGCTCCAGATTAATTTTGACCACCTGGGGATCCTTAACGGGCGCCGAAACCTCGTACACATGCACGTTTTTGCTTTTCGCCTCCACCGGAAAAGCGGCCACTGTGGCCAGGAATCGAACCCGCGTCCTCGTGCTCAGCAGCACAACGCTCACACAGTTCATCATCACATGTGGTCTTCCCAAAATTATTCTTTCCCCTTCATTTCCCCCCTGGGGCTGTTTTGATTGGGAACTCAGCAAAGCCTCGCAGCCGGAGCAGACCAGAGAGCTTCAGCCTTCAGCCACCACCTAACCTTAACCTGCCTTCCAATTAAAGCAATTGCACTCACTCTCTCACTGTATCTAACTTCAAAAGGAAGCTTGTATTTTTTGTTTTCTAGCAATTTTGTGGCCAGATCCTCTGTGATCTAATACGAATGTAAAAGTGCAACATTACTCTCATCATCGAGTCCTAAAACACACAGTTTCCCCGACTGGAGTGTTCATTTTACACATTTGCCTAGAATGAATGGACCTGTCCCAACTCTGTGTTTGGACACAGCAACACCGCATCAAACAATTTATCACTAGATTCAGGCCTTTTCCAGTAACAAAGTAAGTTTTTGTTACATACATGTGTAAACTTTTATAGTTTAGCAACTCGTCCATGCACAAATAGCAAGCATATTCCTAACAGTAACAGTTCAGAAAAGAATCTTAGGCTAGAACACCTTTGCCTCGATTAGCTATTCTCCACTGCCATACAACAGTATCGGGGCCATCAAGTAAGAGTAGTTGTAATGCACCCATTTTTAAAAGGCTGCAAAAGTGGCTGGAATGTAACCGGGGTTGAATACGATAAAACTAATTCAATAATGCTAACTAAAAAGAAAAAGGCGGCTGAAACAAACAAGAGAAACCACACATTCAACGCCTCCGTGCTTTAGGTACTACTAGACATGTTGTATGGGCTTGTAAACCGGCACTGTGCATCGATGACGTTCACTTTGAAGCTTTGTTGTTTCCTAGTAACGAAATACAGTCCATGGCTGATAGTGACACTAATTGCACTACCAATCATGGCCTGTTGTCCGGCGACCGGTTACTAGTGGCTGGCCCAACAAGAAACCCAGTAGCTGCTGGTGCAGTGAACTAGAATATGGGTAGTGTGCTCAGAGGCCTGGCTGGCGTGAAGCCGCCGCTGTCACGCAAACGTGGCCGCTTGTGGTGGCACTGCTGTCGTGTCTGCGGTAGAAATGGAGGCGAGCGGGCTTGCGTGTACATGGGTGTGCGAGCTTGCAGAAAAGCACCGTATCACTATGGTGGCTAGAAGGAGCCACCGTAGTATCACTACAATTACCACAAATAACCAGGCCGACTTCCAGTGTGTGAAACTCGCTGTTTAAAAGCAGTGGGTGCGCATTTGGCTCGCATGAGTGAACACACGGTAGGTGCAACAGCTGTTTGTTATCTTGCTTGCTTGCTGATTAATTGGGATGGAACTATGAATTCAAACTGCCCTTTTGCCATTTAGCGTAATGTACAGTACAGGTTCTGTGCAACATCGCAATATTTTTACGAGGTTTTCCTGGAGTGAATGGAACATTGCTCACGGCATCAACTGACAACTGCTGCATTTCCACCTGAATTCACTGATAATAAACTGCTCCAAAATTTTTTTAAAACTCGTGATGCATTATGTATATGATTCTGAAACCCCGCAAGCGGAGCCTAGCGTGTGATATTTTTGGGAGCTGCAACCATTAATTCTCACTGTAATGCATTTCTTTAACTTAATCGCTCTTTCCTTGCATCAAACAATTTATCACTAGATTCAGGCCTTTTCCAGTAACAAAGTAAGTTTTTGTTACATACATGTGTAAACTTTTATAGTTTAGCAACTCGTCCACAACACAAAGAATGATACACAACACAAAGTGTTGTGTATCATTCGCAAGAATGCATGCAGTTTCAGTACGCACGGGCTCGACTTCCCTGGCCGAATAAAAATTTAGCAGATTGCAGTTAACGCAGCGGAGAAAATTTGATTTCGTGAAGGTACAGGGCTGAGTATAGAAGAAAATCAACTGACGCATTTGCTTAGCTGGGGCCTAGTGCTCCTCGACTCACTCCTGTCTAGTAGGCTGTCTAAAACCACTCTTTTTAAAAGCAATTGAAGCAATAGAAAATTTCAGCTTCCTTTGAAAGGGTTTCCACATTAGTGAGAACCGCAGGCTCCTTGGACAATCTATCGCTGCCAATGTCTACATCAATCGATGCTCTCGGGATGTCAGTGATTCTGGCTGATACATTCCCGAAAAAAATCTCTTATCCTAAGGAATAAACCGTGGAGCTGTGCAGATGGGTAAATCAGTCCTTTGCCACAGCACTGCGTGTACTTGGCAAAGTGGCATGTGGGGCCTGCATGTGAAGGTGGCATGCAGCTCTCACTTCGTTGTCAAACCATATTGTCCAGCAATGTAGCCTCCAATATCAAAGATGACTAGAGTCACTCATGGCTGCAGGCTGGCTATGATCATATATATCACACTGGGCTGATCACCTGTCACTTCTGTTACCGCCTCATGCTGTTATGTGACTTTACGCTCCTCTCTCAGAAAAGCAGTTTTCAACATCTAACAAGGAAGCAAGTGCTGACTAAACGCTCGCTCGCCTGTTCCAAAGGGAAATGCGTTGAACAGTGCTGCCAGAGAACTGGTAATACCAAAGTGAGTATCGTTGCTTGCCTCAACTTAAACATCATAAGAACTTGAATTTTAGTTTTTCTGTAGCTCAAATGTAATGACATGTAAGCCACCTGCACCTGAGATGCTAGTCCATTCTGCTATTAACATGCTGTTTCCACTTATCAATCTTACCAATGAGTGCGATAAATGCCTGAAGCGCAACAACTTCAGGCGAGCTTTTGTGTGTAACCCAAATGAAACATGACTGAGGTGAAGAGTAATTCGCGAGCACGAGGTCGCGGGTTCAATTCCCGGCCGCGGTGGCCGCTTTTCTGATGGAGGCGAAAAGCAAAAACGCCCGTGTGCACGAGATTTCGGCGCACGTTAAAGATCCCCAGGTGGTCAAAATTAATGCGGAGCCCTCCACTACGGCGCGCTCATCGCCTGCGCTGCGTCGGCGCGTTAAACCTTGCAATCAATCAAGAGTAATTCGCACCCAGTAAAGCTGTTGTCTAGTGTTTTCTGTGCTACGGAGGTTCCTTCATGCTGCGATTTTAGCCTCTTTTTGCACACTGAGAAGTCCTACCTTCAAGCAGCATTTCTTGCAAACGCAGCAAATCATGCAGCACAGCATGGTACGTACCCTAGTTCTGCCGAGCACCTGGAGCTTTTCTTTCCTAACAGACTTACAGGCCAATAATACGCTCTGAATACTACACTGATGACATTCTGGTTCGAAAAAATTAACGAGCAACCAACTGATCAGAACAGGTGATTCTGAGCAAAGCCAGAATGACCAAAGATCCACCAGCAGTGGAAAGGCGAGAGAGTGTGCCTTATGTTTTAAACTATATGGCGACACCAAGCGGAACGGCTGGAAAACTGCAAAAAGTCGACTCCTCTGGCTTCACCGTGCCTCGTTTGGGGGCTGTAGAGTGAGCACACTACCCCATATTCTAGTTCTGCTGGCAGTGAAGAGACTGCCTGCATAGCATAGTTTAGGGGGTTGGAACAAGTCAGGTGTAGATCAGAACTTCTAGAATGTCTCGTGGCACTTTCACGTTGTTCAAATGTTACACTCTTCATTCAGTGTGGCATTTATGCTAAAGCAACCCGTCCAAAAAAGGAAACCTTAACCGCGCAATGTATGGGAAGAAGCACTTCCAGACTACGACCACACGTCGCAGCTCCACCGCTAGCTAATAACAGTGCTGCTCTCTGCACATACACGTGACCCTGCCTAGCGACTGGTGGACTCCCGAGTGTGACGCTGCTTTCCAAGGTTGCTGGTTCGCGCGACTGCGCGTGGAATCCGCAAGCGACAAAAAACAAGAGGCAGGTGGTAGTGGTTACTGTTTCGATGCGCCTAGAGAGCGCCAAAACCCGCCCCGCTCACTTGTTGATGAAGAGCTCGAGCCCCTTCTTGCGCTCCTCGATGAACTCGTCCTCGAAGATGCCTTCGTCACTCCGAAAGGGTAGCTGCCGTTTCCACGCCTTGCCCGGCAGCGGGGGAACCACGATCTGCGCAGAGTCGCCACAGTGAATCGAGGCACGAGGAACCGGAAAAAGAGCGCGTTCCGACGCAACTCGGCACGGGACCCCCCCACCTGAGATGGGGGAGGGGAGGGCCCGGCTTTCGCACCTTGCTGTCGCGCTCCAGCTCGCTCCTCAGCCACTCGAAATCGCTGTAACGCCGCCGGACGGTCGACTCCTTGTTCTTGAACACCGGCAGGTTAGTCTGCAAGGGAGGGCGGCCGTGTGGCTGAGCGCAGCGCCGGCGCCTGCAGGCCTAATCGGCGTGGGGCGTTTCTGCTCACCCGCATGCGGACCTCGTAGTCTGTGTACCGCTTGCGCGCCACGCCGTGCGTCATCGGGTTGCCCACGTCGATCTCCAGGTAGTTTGCGGGCGGGGCGTACGCGTCGTCCAGCGTCTGCTTCTTGGTCTGCAACCGCTTTGTGGCCTCTTGCGGCGGTGCTGCCTCGGTCGCCATCGCACCCGCAGTAGGCACTCGCTCCACTGCCCCTCACTACTGCGCTGCCACCACTGCTGCAGGCGCCGTAGGTGGCCGAGCACACAAGCTGCGCCGGCTCGCAAAACGCGTGCGCTCTGCGAGGCTGCTCGAAGTTCTCGAAAGGGTCGCTGCGGTCGAGTCAGCTTTACGGCTTTACCATATGGCTTTACCTTAGTCAGCTTGCCCTCTTGCTTATTAATTGATGCAGAGTGTGTTTACACAAGTGCGTGGCAAGGCAGGTCGCGTTGATTAAGCGCAGAAGAATGCCGTCTGCCAAAAAGATCACTTCTGCTTTTCTAAGTGTGTTTATTCCGCAGTCACTTTCAGTTTAACGAATTAGTGGTCTCTGTAATGCCAGAAGCCTTACTGGCCTGGATAAAGAGTTGCAAATACGGTCAGCAAGCACGGTTTGTGTTGCCACTTTTACTAGTCATTCTTCTGTTGCGCTGTAGCCACCATGAGGTGACACGCGTTTGTGATCACAAATTTATTGCAAAACCGGAATCGTCGCACTTGTAGTATGGTGGCTAGAGGGGGGTGCCACTCGGGTAGACTCTACCCTGGTTGCAGGGTACATAGCAGCTAGCACAGCCACGGCCGCTCGATGAGAACCTAGTTTCCATCGAGCGGCCGTGGCACAGCTGCTATGCTTTCGCATCAACTGTCCAGCGGCTCTTGTCAGCTGGTCATTTCAGATATATCTGGCCAGAGTAGCCCGCAACGAGATCTGCTCTTCAATAACAGTACACAAGAACACGTAGGCGGAATTCAATTACGAATTTCCCCTAGGTCAAGTTCAGTCACAGAACAGGGAGGATTTTAGAGAAGCAAAGGTCTAGCTTAGGGTGCCTGGATGCGGCGAGGAGGAACATCCAGGCACCCTAGTAGTCTAGCTTCGCCTGTAGTGCCAGAAAAAGCGTAGTGGCGGCGTCGTGAACTACCCAGTACGCCCGCTTGATGGCGCTGTAAACACGGCTTTGTAAACATGGCGGATGCTTTTTGCACAGGCCGCTTGAGCTCCTTAATAACATGGCTGCCCTTGCACGGCGGCCGCCGGCTCGCTGCTCCACGGCCGGACTCGACTCTCCTCCTCCCGCGCGCGAAAGGGGCGTCGAGTCCGGCCGTGGCTGCTCCTGCTGGTTCCTGGCTGGCACGCTGGTCGCGTGTTTACTTGCGCCGCGCTAGTGAAGTGATGTTACGCCAGGTGACCAGATGGCCTCGACTGGCACAGACCACAGTGAGCAGCAAGTGAGAACAAATCGTTTATTGACATCCGCAAGTTTACAGAGGCCAGGACATCATTTCATTTCGATCGCTGCAATTTTCATGACTTTATTTTTTTGCCATAACAACTCATTCACTTGCGCTAAGATTTCGAACGAAGGGCACGAATGAGGTATTGACGGCGACAACGGTTTCGTTTGCACCGTCTTTCTAGCGGAGTGTATAACACTCACCTTCTGTTGGAAGAATCAAATATTCTGACCTCGACAGCTGTCTTCCGATGCGGAATTTCCCACATTTGTCACTCAACAAGCACTCAATTCCCGTGTTTTGCCAGTCCTCTCAACAGCGGATGGACGCAAAAGCACATAACAGCAATAACAGTCACGAAACCAGTGCTCCGCGCACATAGAAACGGTGGGCCGTTGCAGCGGTTTCAATTTGAATTGGCGGCTTTGTGGTTGCGAATTCAGAAACGAGGTGGTGCACCAGTCGGCTGTTCGTAAAAAGTTGCGCACATTTTTGCTCAACGGATGTTTGATGTGGAACTTGTTAATAATATTTTTAAATAACACATTGTAAGCGAACTGTGCGGGCTCTTTGAGTCACGGAATGAATGTTTTGTATTCTATACCAAAAGTAACCTTTCGCTTGCGTCGTCTGGTGGACTTGATGGTCGAAAACAGCGCTATAGGTTGGTCACGTGGGGCGTCGATTTTTACGCCGCCTATAGGGAAACCAGGGAACGTCCAAGCTTGCGAGCCCGTTCAGTGAACTGTTCACCCGTTCACCCCAGTCATAGAGTTTCTAAGGGCTAGTGAGAAACTCTGATGACCCCAGTAGCGCAAATTGTTGATGGTGATGGTGGCTGTGCCCTTTGTAACAGACTGCCGCAGCACAAAGGTCAACATAGCCGAAAGAAGAAGAAAAAAAAAAAAGAGAACGGAAAGAAAGAGGACGGAAAGTTCATTTTCGCCGCTGTAACAATAGAGTTTCGTACAATAATATTGTATGAAACTGTGTGTCTGTGACATCTCTCAAAGGTTTCGCCTCAGTGCACAGTTTAGCCTCTTCGTCATATCTTAGTCACCTCCATGGTCACCACAATGAATCTCCGCCTCTGTGCCGCTGTCCCCTTGTTTCATACGTGCATGAAACTATGTCCGAAATCCACGGAACAAGAATACCCTTGCTCCGTGACAAAAACGCAAAAAAAAAAAAAACAGAGGGCGGTAGGCAGTGACATCGTGCGGTGCGGGGTGAAATGACCCGACGTTCACTGCTCTAGAGTCTCGCCACAGTTCCCACAGAGGGCGCAGAAAGTCCAAAGATTCAGTGCTTCGCGCGGGCTTTTAAAATCACCAGTATGGCTGTTTTCACGGTCGTTCCACTAAACACCTCTAGAACGGCAAATTGGTGAGCGTCGTCGACATATTACAACAGCAAGGTACAGTGTCCAAGCAGTGGGCTTAGGCTCTGATGTCACCAATCAAAATGAAGAGATACGGTCCGCCGTTCTGCTTGCCAATGCCCCGCTGCGAAAATCATGCAAGCGAACCTGACATGGTTCATAAACTTGAACAATGATTGGGTCTCCACAATGTAGGATAAAGAGGGCGTGCGAAACAGTCCTCATGTGGTAACCTTCGTCGCTGAAAATATTTGTGAAGCTACACCAAGTTTTTTAGGGCATCGACTCCGCCGTGGTCGCACGGAATGCGCAGGAAACGCCGTCTTCGCAAGACCCCAAAATGCCGAGGAAGCATCGCAATTCTCTATCTCTACCAACGGACAGGGCAACGCAAAGCGGCCACTGCGTCAATAAACCTCTCCAACCACGAGCCCAGGCCTACAACCACAGTACCAAGTTCAGCATCAGGCGGCTCCTCAATGGCCCCAGACTTTCTCTTGGGGCAGATGGCCGCCCCCACACCCTTTCGCACCTACACCATTACGGGTCCCCACGGTAATGGGACAATACCATGGCCTCTGCCGTCTCCTCCTACACACATTTACCTCTACCGCATCTGTGACCAAAACCCCTTTAGCTAACGGGATCACCCAGTGCAGTCTTCGACCTGTTCCGACTAGTCGGCGACTTTGTTCGCTAGTGCAAGGGCCAATAGTGTGCACGGTAGGAAGAACAATTAAGCAGCAGCGAATTCACCGCAGTCATCGGCGGGAAGATGGTAGGTGTGTCAAAATAGGCTTCCACCCAGAAATGGGCAGAACTGTATCGTACCATGGCCGCTCAATGAGAGTTTTAACCGAGCAGCCGTGATCGTGACCTTGAGGAGAAAGCAATTTAAGTTTACGCAGTAGCTGAAACACGCCTTCGTGATTGCGAGGAACCGTCCATTCATCAGGACTGGTGCTGGGGCCGGAGGTCAGACTAGATTGGGGAATGACCGCAAAGGTAGAAGTGCGGGCTTGATTTGGCGACGTGGCCTTCAGAACAAAGGTCAATAGGGGGATTGCCGTGACCACCTCTTGGTCGCAGGCGAAATTTTTTGTGTACCTACGGCAGTATGTGTCTCATATCTGTCTGTGTTATCAGTTCACCAGGCAGCTAACGCAGAACTACTTGCCTGAATTTTAAATATAGCAAGACAATGGGCCAAGAACAAGCATCATCTTTACAAGCGATTTGAATAGTCACATCATTGAACTGGATGGATTCACGGATGCAAATTGTTGGTTGCTGCTACAGCTGGCGGATGACTTGCAGTTAGAAATTGCCAACCTTGGCCAACGCTGTCAACGACAGATCACTTGGTGTGCGCGTGTCAGTGCTACAGCCATTGACTGTGCGTTGATGTCTCCCCGCCTAACTGGCCTCCGAATGTCCTCTATTGACAAGGCTGGCGTGCACAGCCTGGGAAGTGACCACAACCACCTGCTCCTTGACTTCGCACATGCATGGCCACAAGAAGCGTGGCAGCTTTACACACGAAATCGCAGTTACTTCCCTGCCAGAGCGGGCCTTAGAGGCAGTTGCCGAATAGTTCGAGAGCAGCCCCCGAATAGACAAGGCAGCTACGTATGCTGGACATCGTGGTAGTCCTCCGCTCCACTATACAGAGGAACATAAGAAGAGCACGCGGATCCAACCACCCAAGGATGAATCGTCGGTGGTGGGACTGTAAGGTGGAAACCGCGTGGCAAGAACGTCGCGCTGAAAATCGTGAGTAACGCAGTCAACGCAGTGCCGTCAAAGCAGGCGGCGCCAAGGTGCCCTTGAGGACTCGGCACCACTATCTGGAGCTTAAACGCAGGGGGCAGGCATTAGTGCATACAAAGCTTGCTGAGACTAACCTGCGCCTTTTGCACTCTCTGCAGGAGAACGGAAAGACATCCCAAAAATGTTGGTGCTATGTGAAGAGCATGGACAGAAAAGACGGGCCTCCGCAGCAACTCGGGGATATCACAACTGGGCAACCAGTCCCCAATATCAAAGAACACCTGAACCAGCGCTTCGCTCGCTTGCTCGGCTCCTTGGATCCTGGCTCCACCCATGCATGTCTCACCAAACGAACCACTCGTGGGTACCGGTCCTCCTCATCCTCAAATGTGGTTGTTCATGTGGAGGAATCAGAATCACGCTGGGCGTTCGCCAAGATAACAATCGACCGTGCCTTGGCGTGACTCGGCTCCTGTATACGTCCACCGGCCAGGATGGTTTTCCAGCGCGACTTTTGAAGTGTTTCGGGTCAGACACACGAGATCCGCTGGCAGTGCTGCTTACTAACATCCTTGAGGGTGGAGGCACTTCTGAGGAGCGGCATTACGGTCGACTGACGCTTATACGTAAGCAAGGCGGCCAAGGCGATATTCTGGAGGACTGTCGACACCTCACCGTAACCAGCGCGATTTACCGCCTCTTCATGGGCGTCTCGAAGGAATGGCTGAGCAGGTGGGCCGAGTACAAACGGCTCTTAACTGCAGAACGGGTTTCGTCCACACGAGAACCTCTTCATCGTAATGCAGTGTGCCGAAATCGAGATCAAGAAAAATTCTGTTTTATTTGCCGCTTTTTGGACGTGGAAAAGGCGTATTACAGAGTCCCACATGCCCCCCTTTTTCAGCAACTCAGTCGACTCGGACGTCCGGAAGCGCTGTTGCGGGCGGTTCAAAGTGTCTACGAGGGAAACACCATCAGAGCGCACTTTGGACCGACCCAATGAGACCGAATCTCCGTCGCTAAGGGCCTTCGCCACGGTTTCCCGCTGTCTTCGCTGCTGTACATCCTATTTGCCACAAGTATTAAGCAGAGGCTGCTCCAATGTGGTCTAGGTTTCCGGCTCAAGTATAGCACTACAGGGACGCGCGAGCGCTACCGCCTGCCAGGGCTTGCATTTGCCGACGACCTGGTAATTACGGCTGAGTGCTCGCGGGAATCGCAAACCCTGCTGGACATCTGCTTGGCTGAGGTGACACAGCCTGGATTCCTGCATTGAGGTGGATGTCAAACTTTCCTTCGCAGAAACCTGCTCCACCTTGGGGATTTCCCCTAAATCTGGTCTATCTACGCAAGTAGTCCGAAGCAAAAATAAACAAATGGTATCGCTCCGCCTTGCGTCGTGGCTCAGATGCGCGCTCTGGGTAATAGCGTCTATATGGCTGAAAGGAAAGGCACGAGTGGCGAAACAGTTCGCGTCGTCTGCTCAAAGTTCAGACGCGCTTGTCTCGCAGCATTCTGTTTGCCACACGGCGCCATCTTTGGGTTCTCCTTGTCACAAACACTAAAAGCAGCTGTAAATGTACGTAAACTTTGTCTTTCCAGATAACACTACAGCAAAGTCCTAATCATAATAACTGAGCTCACAGTATCTGGAAGTTTATTGCTTCAAGTAGCCCTGCGCTCTACTTTCCTCGTCGCAGGAAGCGCCCAATCACGCTCTCTATAGCCTTCACAGCGTTGCACGCTATTACAGTGTACTAACTTCTAGTACACTGTAACGCTATGTATGAAACGGGGGATATAGACAAGGCATGGATAGATAACCGCCCACCCAGTCTTAGCCTGTGCAACAAATCGATCTGCTGGCTTTGAGAAGTTTATGAAGATTAGCCTTGCGATCAGGAAACGCCAGGCAGCTTTGTTGTTGACATCAGCGTTCGCGACGTTAAAGGGACCCTGCAACACTTTTGTTAAACGCTTTTACTCTTTCCTTCGTGTCTGGAAGCAGAGTGGCACTGCGTGATTTGCTCGTCGCAGCAGATACGACTTCCATTTCTGCTTTGTTTTTGTGGTTTTATTTTTAAAGTTGCTATCGAATGCGTTCATTGCAGCGACTGAAGGAAAACCGACGAACAGCCGCTAAATGGTCTTAATGACGTAATTCGAGTGGTTCAAGAGCGCCAAAACCGGTAAAGAGAGAAAAATCTTTTGAGCGAGTTTCTATGTTATCTGATGGGCATAGAGCAGTCATTTTTGGCTGAAGTACTCTGACACCCCCTAATCTAAGTACTGGGTGTGTTGGGTGACTACGTTCTGCAAGCATTCAAGATTTTAAAAAAAGTTGAAAGGAGTGTTGCAGGGTCCCTTTAAGTATAGTGAAACTGGGCTAATTTTTTCTTTCGCGTCCGTGCCAATTTGTTGTTATGTTTATCACACACATTTGTCGCTGTTCTTCTTGGCCAGTGTGTGCCGTGCACGCCCACCCAATGCGAAGGCTACAGCCAGAATACAATCATCATCATCACCATCATCATCATCGTCTTTTTAAAGCTGTACTGAAAATCTCTACAATTATTTCAAAACAAAATTATTGTATTGCGAGCGTATAATTTATGAAGTCCGGAATAAAAGCAATTTAACGGGTAAGCGAACATTTCTGGGCAACAAAGTTCTCGGTCATTTGCTTTTAGAGCGCGGCTTTTAAACAGGCAATAAACACAAAATGCAAGTTTGGTTCATTAGAAAGATTGCCTCATTAGAATAGCACTCACACCACTTTTAACGCCAACTTCACTAAAATAAGCAATATAATATTGAAAAAAAGGGAATGGCCATGTGACTCACTACTTAATTTCCAGCACTATACTCGGTTACAACTCAAGAACGGCACCACCTCATGTAGTGTATCACTCCGCCAAAGCGCCGGACCCGTGACGTCAATGCGCGCGCGTTTTGAAAGGGGTTTGCTATGAATGCGTGATATCGTCTGCCTTGTCTCGCGCAGTTTGTTTGTCGTCACTGGAGTCGTTTATAAGCATATTAAGTCTAAAAAATCACGGGAACGGCTCACGCCATGTTCACAATATTCCCAGTAACGCCCTACTTGCGCCGCGCGGAGAAACATCCGGCTATGGTGATAAGGCACAGCGGCAACTTCCGGTGCCGTTCTTAAGTTGTTACCGAGTATAGAACTTATAACGTATTATGGGCAACAGTGTGATTAGCTGAAGCCGGCAAAAGAAAACGCAAGTTAGACAGGGCTCATTTATAAGCTTGCAGAACGAGGTTTTATGGGCTTAAATTTAATGCGTATTCTTTTTATAGCAGTCAGAAGGGTGGTGTAAGCAATGGCAGTTACGTACGCTCACGAAAACATAGAAGCACCAGTGCACTGTGCGCACTATGCCGGTTATAGCTGCACAGCCGTCCGGTGCGCTCAGCTGTATATACTGGTCAACTGGCATGAGCGACATTGTCTTCTGTGACTCTGCTTGTCAAGCACCCAATCTTTCATGAAACGATTACTATCAACCGCAACAAAATAAGCCAGGTGCAAATCCGGTCAAAAACAAAGTGAGTGTGGACAGCGGGCCTGAGCGGTATTGTGTCGCCATCTATAGGACAGACGGTAAATGAAGCAACGAAAGACGATTTGTCGTCCGCAACAGCCCTAGTCAATATACTTAACATTAGTTTTAAATTCCTCCCTGGATGCGTCACCTCTTACGTCAATAAACACACGATATAGCGGGAGAATTGAAATTTGGCTTACATTTGTGTAATTTCTCAGTTAATAAAGCATCGTTTGCTGCCGGAAAAGTGCTGGGGCGCTACAAAACACCTCATAAACGCGAGAACGAGGAGAACACCGAATATAGAGCGAGGAGAAAAGCGGCAGATGGGTGTGGCAAAAGTGTGAGGAGGAAGGCGGCGTGTCGCGGGTGCCGCGGAGAAGTGCTCCGTGGCGGGGACGGTGGACCCACTACGACATAACTCCAGAGCAGCGCGGCGTTGTGCGTTCGCAGATGACGCAATCGCTTCCTGAGACAGAGGAAGTGCTTCGACTGCCGCGGCAGCTAAACCAGCCGCCCGAGCAGAGGGCCCATCGCCGCCGACGCCAGAGGTGCGCTCGCCGAAGGAGCAGCTATGCGCCGTCGGCGTGAAGATTGCAGTTCGCGCCTCCGACGAGATGCTTACCGTCGCCGCCCATTCACGCATGTCGCCTCAGCATGTCTTGCAAGTCGATACAGCTAGACAGCTGCGCTCAAATTTCGCGTTAGGGAGTATTGTAATCGCCAGCCAAAGGTTTATTAGCCAGATACCGCTACTTTAATTTCGGCAGCCGGTACGCCCGAATACGTAAACCGAAACCGTGTGATAAAACATGTTTCTTGCCTCGACCGATGGAAGGAGTCCGGTATCTGCGCTCATGCGCGGTGGCATCACGGTACAATGGTAAGGCCACGGTAATACGGTAAGCTAAAAGTCTCTAATAAAGTATAGTCATCCGCCATTTTTCAACTTGAGCATCATAATCGTGAGCCCTCCCCACAAAATGTACAGCGGCGAGTTATACGTCTGATTTCGCATCGGAATATCGTGATACCTACCCTCGAGGGGAGAGGCCATGCTACCTGCTCTGAACTTGCGTGGATTGCACTGTAGAGAGAGAGAGAGAGAGAGAGAGAGAGAGAGAGAGAGAGAGAGAGAGAGAGAGAGAGAGAGAGAGAGAGAGAGAGAGAGAGAGAGAGAGTAATTACCTACATTCTGTGGTCTAAACAGCTTCTTGCAAAATACAATAAGACTTGAATATTCAATAAGTTTCTTGCACTAGCAGCGCCTTTGATGAGAATTCGATAATGACGTTCATTTCTGGCGTCAAGGATGCCTTTGATGACCATTTGAACACGACGTTAATTTCTAGCTGTTCAACGCGTAATAAATATCTAGCGCTAAGAGTACCCTTGATGTGGTAGTGGGGGTGGTGGTTGTTGTGTGGGATCAGGCGGGGTTAGCCTGGCGGGATATGCCGGCTATTGCTCCGCCCAAGCTCCTCCTAATTAGTGAATGTTAGGGTCCTTTCACCACGAGTTTGCCAGTTCCGTATCCTGAAGGAAGCTTAGTAGCAGGCGCGGCACGTATCTGGGCATCATCCAATGTCCCCTGGGGAAGACGATGTGGTCCAGGGTGTTGTGTGGGGCTGCCAACTTTTGAACCACCCAGACCTTTGCAGTCTGCTCGGCATCATGCTCTGGGCAACACATTAAATAATGGTGTACATCCCCTATCACTGAACATGACGAACACAGAGGCGATCGCACGAGGCACAACTTTGAATAGCCATGCTGGGGTCTTCGCTGAGCCCGTTCGGGTGCGGTACAGCAATGTTGCCTCCGATCTCGTAAGTCCCTTTGTGACGCAAGGCTGATGTTAGGGATCTCCCAAGGACTTTAAATGTTCGACGACTGTTCGCCTAAAGTCTTTCCAGTGATCGGCGGAAACCTTAACAGTCGGTGCAACTTGCAGCGCATTCCGTGCCATCTGATCAGCGGTCTCATTGCCCTTGACGCCAACGTGGGATGGAATCCATTCAAACCGCAGATTAAAACTCAGTGCTAAGACAATTTTAAAACGTCGTTGATTTGTCGCTGCTCAACGCTTCTGGGAATTCGTCTTCGTATAGGGCCGGACACAACCCGTAAACCTCACTGAGAAGCTATGCTTCGCTTACACAAATGTCCCATAGAGTTTTTCTTTGCATCCGGAATTTATGGGGAGCGGAGAGGGGAAGTGTCGACACATGGCATGTTGTCAGCGCTATTTGCTCGTCTCTTCGAAGTTCTTCGGTTTGCCTGTTTTCTGCACGTTCATTAGGGGTGTGACTTTCTCGCACGGGTTTCATCCCCAGCTTTCTCGCTGAAAATTCCGAATTCTCAGGAACCTAGTGGAACCACCGCAGGAAAGTGATAGTTCGCATGAAGCAGAGAGTCGACTTGGACATGGACACTGTGAAAGGACTTTCCAGAGCTCTAAATAGTTTTTATTTTACTCGCTGTCAAATTTTACCACCCATTCATTTCAGTGGGATAGTTTCGTGGCTCTGGAACGTAGTACATATAGAGTTAAGCGCAGAACTTCAAACTCCGCACAATGAACGCTGTCGGCCTCAGTATTAGCTGTGCCGAAATTCTTTAAATTACGCTAAATAACCGCAGAGTAATTACTCCTGAAAGAATTCCGATGAGCCGGAAAGCTGCACATGTATGCTGTATAAAAGAACCAGCCCTACTAACACCTGTCTTTTCGAGAAAACTGCTAGCGCATATGGCATAATCCAAAGGGAACCGGTCCACTCGTCGCAGCCAACTCGTCCTAGGAAAACTGGTCATAGGGAAACTGGTCAAAGAGGGCATCTCGTTCTAGGTGATCCCGTACTAGGAAAAGTGGTGGCACTGACCTTCTCGTGCTAGGAAAAGTCGTCTCGCGGTTTAATTTTTGGCCGATGTCGAGGAAATGGGGAGAGAGAGAGAATAAACTTTCTTTATTGAGAAAAAAAAATTAAAATGGAGTCTTCAAAGTGGCTTCCCTAGTCCAGGACGCCTTGAGCTCGGGCCGCGTCCACAGCCCTCTCGACCAGCTGACGCTGATCCTCGAGGGTGGAGCTGGCCAAGGCTCTCTCCCAAAGCTCATGGGTGGGATAGGGATTGGGGCGGGGAGGCGGAGCTTGGTCGCAACCTCCTACAATATGATAGAGTGTCCCGGGGGCCTCGCAGAAGCGGCACTGCGGGGGGAAACAGGTAGGGGCCAAAATGTGACTTCTGGTGGGGTGGGGGAAAGTGTTCGTTTGAAGGGCACGTAGGAGTCGCTGCAGATCTCTGGGGAGTTGTTTGTGCGCTGGGGGGTAATGCTGTCGCTCTAGTCGGTAGTGTAGCGTGATTTCTCGGTACGTGACCATCGGGTGCATGCGCTCAGGCTCACTTCTGGCAACAGCGGCTCGGCGGGATAGCTCTCGAGCCAGGAGATGGGCGGTCTCGTTGCCAGGAACGTCGAGATGAGCGGGGGCCCAGATGATCTTGATGGAACGGTTTGGGGGGCGTTGTGCAAGAATCTTGAGGGTTGTGCGGTGGATTCTTCCGTCAGCGAAATTTCGGCACGCCGGCTGCGAGTCCGTGATGATGACAGTAGCTGTGGTTTGACTCACGGCGAGGGCGACTGCCGCTTCCTCCGCTTGCAATGGGTTGTGGTGTGGTATAGTGAGACTGGTGTGGTGGTGTTTCTTCATGACTACAACAGCGGTCGTGGCCTGAATCCCGGGGTATGTGGCAGCATCCGTGTAGGCAGTGTCGGATTCGTTTCCGTATCGCCTCGAAATGGCTCTCGCTCTGGCCTCTCGTCTCGCCGCGTGGTGCACAGGGTTCATGTTGCGCGGTAGAGGGGGAACAATGAGGCATTGACGGATTGTGTGTGGTATGCTTCTTAGGTCAGGAGGTGAGTGTTGAAGTGGGACTGAAAGTCCCAGGCGGGAGAGAATGGCTCTGCCCGCTTCTGTGGCTCCCAGTCGCACTCTTTGGCTTGAGAGGTGGGCCTCGATTAATTCTTCTGCGGTGTTATGAATTCCAAGCTGGAGAAGTCGGTCTGTGGAGGTGCTTGCTGGGAGTCCGATGGCTTGCTTGTAGGCTTTCCGGATTATCGTATCTACTTTCTTGAGTTCTCCCGCGGGCAGAAGAGCATACGGTATAGCGTAGGTGATCCGGGATATTATGAACGCTTGGACTAGTCGAAGCGTGTCTGCCTCCCCCATACCTCGCGTTTTGGAGGCAATGCGTCTGATCATGTGGGTTACTTGTTCTGTGGTGTGTTTTAACTTGTTGATTAGAATGGAGGATGTGCGGTCTGCTTGAAATGTCATGCCAAGGATCTTGATGTGTTGAGAGGGGTTGATGGTATGGCCGTCCATGTGGATTTTGATCGTCGGAGATCCAGGTGGTTGGTTTTTTTGGCGGGAGACCAGTAGCAGTTCAGACTTCTGGGGGGCACAACTAAGACCGCACGATTGGGCGTAGTGGTTCACTACGTCCGCCGCCATTTGCAAACGGTTCTCAATCTCCGCTATCGATCCAGTGGACGACCAGATGGTAATGTCGTCCGCATATAGGCCGTGCCGGATACCCGGTATGTCGTTTAGGAGAGAAGGAAGGCCGAGCAGGGCGATGTTAAACAGCAGGGGGGATAGGACTGCCCCCTGAGGTGTGCCGCGCCCACCCACAGAGAAAAGATCAGTGGCGTGGTTCCCGACCTTGAGGATGGCTTGCCTGGTGGTGAGGAAGTCTCGGACGTACTGGTATGTTCTTGCGCCACAGCCAAGGACGTTGAGTCGAAGCAAGATGGCGGTGTGCTTCACATGGTCAAATGCGCCCTTTAAGTCTAGTGCCAAAATGGCAGTAGGAGAATTTCGCGTGGCAGGTGCCATTACCTCCTCTTTAATTTGAAGTAGGATATCTTGCGTGGAAAGATTACGGCGGAAGCCTACCATAGTCCCGGGAAGCTTTCCTGTGTCTTCTAGGTACGTTTGAAGCCGGTTGAGGACAATATGTTCCAGGAGCTTCCCCACGCAGGACGTGAGGGAAATGGGGCGTAAATTTTCTATGCTAGGTGGTTTTCCCGGCTTCGGTATTAGGCGGACCTCCGCCGTTTTCCATTCAGCTGGGAGAACACCAGCCCGCCATATCTGGTTGAGGTAGGAGGTGAGATCTAATAGAGATTGATCATCCAAGTTGACCAGAACTTTGTTCGAAATTTGATCCATGCCCGGTGCCGTGTGCCTTCGAAGACCGCCAACGGCTGCCGCAACCTCGTGTAAATGGATGTCCTCGTCGAGTAGGGGGTTAGGGCTACCGGTGTATGGCGGGAGCGGTTCTGACGGGTGAGTGGGGAGGTAGCGATCCCGGAGGCTATTGAGGAGATCTGCCATAGTCCCGGGGTGTTGTTGAATGATTCGGGTCATGTGGTTTTGTGATTCCGCCTTGCTGTTGGCCGGATTGATGAGGAAGCGAAGCAGTTTCCAGGTTTTGCGGGTGCTCAATGTACCCCTTAGCCCGTCGCAGAGCGTGAGCCAATTCTCTCGGCAGAGCATAGCTGCGTATTGCGCTGCGTCGGCCGTGAGCTGTGCGATCCGCTTCTTAAGCTTGCGGTTATGCTTTTGTTTCTTCCACCGTTTTAAGAGGCTGCGGCGGGCCTCCCACATGTGGAGAAGCCGAGTGTCGATGCACGGGGTGGTAGTTGTGGTTTGTAGTTGTTTGGTGTGTTCCTGCACGTCTTGGCGGAGTTGTGCGATCCAGTCTTGTATGGACAGTGGGGTGCGGGAAACTCCGGGTTGGCTTCGTTGTCCTCGAACCTCCTCCAAAACAAGGCCACGAAGCACCACGAGGGGAATCGGAGCATCGCAGACGACTACGTCACCATCTCAGGTGAGCTGGGCAAAGGTCGCCTCTCCCAAAGCTCAGCCCCCCCTTCACCACCCTGAAATAACACAGGTGCAGGCGCAGAATGCCCGCCTACTAGAGGAAAATGCTATTCTAAAAGCTGAACTTGCATCTCTCAGAGCAGAATTATCTGCGATGCGGGAGGAGTTCCTTAGCACACGCAGCATTGCAAAAGCCAGCACCCAGTCTTCCCCACCCGAAAAACGCAAACGGGCTGAAAAACCCCCAATCCCGCCGAAAGAGCAGCATCCCAACCATCCCCAGAACGCGCAAGCCACACCTTCCATACCGACCCTCCAGCAGATAGAAGAATTAATAACACGATCTACCGAATCTATTCAGGCTACTCTAGAAAAGTACTTGACCGACCGCATGTTGCAATTCGATGCAAGAGTGACGGCACGCATAGTCAAACTAGAGGAACACATGCTTCCGCTCGTGGCTCCTCAGCAGTGGCACAGCAACCAAACCTCCCAAATGGCTGACCCTCACCAAGTCACCCCTCTTTTCCCCCAGGATGGCAGCACAACGATGCAGTAGGCAACCGAACACCCAACAGAAACTCACTGTCTGGCAGTGGAACTGTAGAGGATTCAAGAATAAGCACGGTTCACTCACCCAGTACCTTTCGGCATCATCTACCCCACCCGAAATTATCGCGCTTCAAGAGACCAACACCCAGGTCCGCCTTCCCGGCTTCATCACATACAGCACAGAAAAAGGCAATAGTCTTCACACCCTTATCAGCAAGCGACCTGTCGCTATTCAACACCCCCTTCAACAGTCAGAGCCCTTAGGAATACTGCTCGAGCTAATTCCGAAAGCGGTTAAGAGAAAACGCACCCTTTTTCTGCTCAACATCTACTGCAGACCGAAGATCTCTTCCCACGCCCTGAATCAAGTAATAGAGCAAGCTGCCCACATGGCGGCCAACCATCCGCTGCTAGTAGTGGGCGACTTCAACGCAGCCCACCCCGTCTGGGGATATACTTACACCAACCCAAGGGGCAGAGCGCTGCACGCATTTATTATTGATCAAGATGTCACCCTGCTAACTGACCCCCAGCAAAGCACAAGAATAGGCAACAGCGTCACCAGGGACACTACCCCTGACCTCACCTTGACCAAACTTGTCCCCCGTGCCCGCTGGTCCCACTTAGGTGAGTACCTGGGCAGTGATCACGCCATCCTGGCCACCACCATATACGGAGAAGACTATCAAGCCACGATAGGAACCGCCCGCCTCACGGATTGGGCCAAGCTGAGAGAAAATGGGGAGAGGAAGTTAGTGGCTTCTAATCTTATAATTACTCCCAGGTTGACCTCTTAATAGTTCGGGGGGGTCCTCTGCTTTTGTTAGTTTGCAGGCGGTGGTTGAAATAGTTTTTTATATTTTAACACATGTTCCTCTCTCCCCTTCTTATTTCCCTTCTTGTAGCCAAAACAAAATTCACACTTTTTTACTGGGTAAGGGCTTTCTTTTCAGGTTTATTTTTTTTTTCTTCTTCCAAAAAATATTCGTCACACTTCTTCCGTGGAGGGGGGGGGGGTCAACCTTTTCTTTCTTTTGCGTTTTCTTTTCTTTTTTTCTTTTTGCGTTATCTTTTGAAGCTTTTTGCCTGCTTGTGTAGTATATATCTATCAATAGGGTAAAATGTTGACCTCTTGTTTGTTTGCAGGTGGTGCTTGAAAGTGGCTTTTCAGTTTCAGCACAACTTCCGGTTTCTGATTTTGCTTTTCTTCTCCTTCTAAAAAATATTCGTCACACTTTTTTGTGTGAGTGTGTGTGTGTGTGGAGGGGGGTCCACTTTTAAGTCGAGCCTTGACTTTCGCTCCTATGTATAGGGGATATGATGACTAGCAAAACAAAAGTTACTCAGCTTGACAATCATCGTTTGTCAACGGGAATGAAAACAAAAGATCAAAATAATAAAAAGCGAAAACACAGAACAAAATCGCAAATCCCAATACAACGCCGTCACTTAATTACCAAAAATAAAAAAAAACGTATTAGAAAAAACAGAACGGCCAAACTAAATCTAATATAAAAGACTCACGTAATTAGCTGCACACAGAAAAAAAATAAGATACGCTGATCTGGCTGGCGCGTTCCTCGAAGGCGACAAAGGAAACATTAAGGGTGGTGAATAGAAGGAGGAATGTAAGAATGTTTACGCCTAAGATGAGAATTATACAAGCGTCTGTACTCTTTCATTTGAACATGATAGACGAAAAACGTAAATTGTGATGAGTTGGCCGAGTGTCCAGTTGTCCTAGGTTACGAGCTTCCCTAGTGCGAGATGGCCTATGACGACTTGCCCTATGTGACGAGTTCACCTATGACGAGTTGGCTGCGACGAGTTCACTTTTGACGAGTTCTCCTAGACCCATAATCCAAAGCCACGTGTATCGCCGCCGGTGTGGCGTACGAAAACGGGGAGGTTGGTTCACAGCGAAATTTGTGGGTTCGGTGAAGTGTCTGCACAAACCGGCTATAAAAAAAAAAACTCGATTTAAAGAGTCTACTTTTTAAACGAACCAAGCTGTTCGAAAACGGTGTTTGGTTTGCGTTGCGCACGCGCGCAAGCGATTGCAGCGTACGCGCACCACCTGTCTTCCAACCCAAGTGAAGCGTACCTTCCCATCACCTCGGACTTTCCCTCAAGTCTTTGTCGCTCGGGGCGCTGGGGAATTGCGGGAACTGGATCTGAGCGAACGCGTTGGGCGCGGGATCCCGTCGCGCGTGACAGTAATGCTTCTGTGGGAAAGCTAGCCAAAATGGGTTCGGTGAATGTAGCTATTTCCGCAAATGTGACGTTATGAATTGGGGTTCGCGTAGCGGCGAACTGATAACGCTTCGGTTAGGCGATCTCAGTGCATTTATGCGCGAAAATTTTGAGTCTATGCGTCGCCAAGAACGCTGCAACTTAGTCGGTCTTACACGCAGCCTATTGCGTGCAGAGCGTCATATACGAGCGTCGTGTAGCTAAATATCGATTTGAACTGACCGGGACAAGCACTTCTCGATGCCGTTGATGGGGAAGGTTAAACCGTGCTGGGCTGAATACTCGGTCCTGGGGAACGCCGCAAGCTACACTGTGTCTGGGCTGTGCCCACTATCATAAGTTCAAATGGAAATCCTCTTCTGTAGCTTACTCAGCTTCATTACAGCCCAAAAGGACATTTTTTTTAGCAGAAAAAACGCAAGAAATATGAAAAACTCAAATTTCGCGCCATAGTGACGTAATATGGACACGAGTGATGTTTTATGGGCCGGAAATATGAAAAAAAAACTGGTTAATTTTGTTTCTTTCAGAAACACAAAAAAATATAGAAGAAAGACGATTCCGCACATATCTATAAAAAGTCGACATACTTCTTCAGGCAAAACCCTACGACGTCCCATCAAACGCAAGAATTGACCGTAGTTGCTGTCGACTACATAAATTAAACCAAACTACGGCCGCTACAAAAAGAAAAAGAGTAGATAAAGTATACATAGAAGCCCATTGGGGTTCGAATGGGATTGGAACCCGGGTCTCCAGAGCCGCATCCAAGTGTGGTAACTACAACGCTAACACCGTGCCGGGATGGAACAAGAATTATCCTGATGCGTGCCGCATGAGAGGTGAACTTGACGGCACCGCAAACACGATGCAACAGTGAAGAAGAATTCGATTATAGTTGGCTTTCGCCTTCAAGTCACATAAGGAACTGAAGTGCTCGACAATTTTTTCCGGTAACACTGAAAGGAATATAGCTGTTACGTGCTACATCACAAAAGTCCTAGCAAAGCTTCCGCTCTCAAAATCTGCGAGCAATTTACGCCAACGCGTTGATTTCAGATAGCAGTTCCCTCAATGCAAATTGGTCCCATCACAACGAATTTCCCGGGAGAAACTCTGTTCTTTTTTTAATGTTATCCTGGTTGAAAAAAAAAAAATCTGGTTGATTCCTCTGTCATAGGAATCGGAAAAACACGAAAGTGAAAGGTGCAGCGAAATCTGAAGCTGAGCATGCTTTGCGGGTCATATGCGTCATTTCCGTGACGCATATGACGTCAGTAAAATCTTGGTGTATCCCGGCGTAAAACGCTTTCGTGTTAAAATATAAAACCCGAAAACGAACAACCTTAAGTATAACGTACTCTTTAGTACTACTAAAGGTTGCTTCCCCGCAAGAAGACCCTGTGTGCAGTGGTACACCCTTTACAGGCCGCTTGCTTCGTTGTACTGGCTTCATTTCCGTGAATGATATGACGTCAATGAAATCTTCGTGTATCCCGGAATAAAGCCCTTTTGTGTTAAAAAAACTGTTTTAGTTTTTTTTCAACCGCTCGCACCTCCAGTGCTAACTGCACATTACATTCAAGTGATGCGATGCGAACTGTGGATGAGTTCTGGCATCACGAACTGTTCGTTTGCGTTGCGGTGGCGAGGCCTTAGGATCATTAAAGGCTACCAGGGGATGTACCACACGTGTTGCACGCAGAATGAATAACAGACACAGCTTGTGCAGCCTGCGACCTCATGCATGGCTGCAGAGCAATGACGTAACAGTGCTCAAGGGTTTCCGGCCTCTTCCGACATGCCACCACGGCAATTACTGGCAGCAGGATTGCTAACGTAGAAGAGATTCCGGGATGTACGCTCATACGCGCGAAATCTTCAATTTAGCCAAATTCAGTTGGTGACGAGTTGGTTGTTAGTAGTTCATGATTATTGCCTCTTGTGGCGCTTGAGTTTTGCTGCCCAAAGAGGAGCCTTGTTTTTGAATTGATTTAAAAGTGTTGATGCGCTGCTGAGCGGGGGCTTAGACGGGATTTATTTTCTAAGACCGTTATCTCTCAGCGGCGAAAATAGGGAGACCATTGATTTAATAGATTGTATGGTTTAACGCGCCTACGCAACGCAGGCGATGAGGCGCGCCGTAGTGGAGGGCTCCGGATTAATTTTGACCACCTGGGGATCTATAACGTGCGCCGAAATCTCGTACACACGTGCGTTTTTGTTTTTCGCCTCCATCGGAAAAGCTGCCGCCGCGGCCGGGAATCGAACCTGCGACCTCGTGCTCAGCAGCGCAACGCCTTAGCCACTGAGCCACCACGGCGGGTACCTCCATCAGAAAAGCGGTTAGGGAGACCATGACGTCTTCAAAACAGCACCACTATATTGCCGTGGCCTGGGCTTGTGATGGCGCTGTCCGACTCATTGGAAAGTAAGCACTCTACATGGCAGGTCCCAATTGAGCGACCGTAAGTAATAAAGTGTAGGGTCATGTTCAGGGAGGAAGTGGAGGAGGAGGGGTAACTTTATTCATCCACCAGTCAATTCACGACAGAAAAGTCTTTCCGTCGGTCGCAATCCCTTGTGACTCAGCAGCAGCCAGGGCTTGACCTCTTTCTGGCTCTTGGGGCCCGGGTTGCGTAGCAAGGCCTCCCAGGATTCTGAAGTATTCGCACTTTCGTAGAATATCGAACATGTTCCCACCATGTGGACCGTAGTTGCTACATCATCGAGAAATTTGCACAATGGTCTAAATATTTCTTGGTGTAGCTAACTGTACAGCGCAGGGTTCGTAAAAACGCCCGTTTTGTAGTTTCCTCCATACGGCTCCTATTACTTTCCACCCTGTTCGTTTCTGGGTAAATTTTCCTACACAGTCTATAGTATTGCGTAACTTCTTGATGTGTGCACATATCTTCTCCAGGGTTAATTTCTTCAGTGGGTTGAGCCATGAGCGCCGGCACGATTTTGTCTTGAGGGGGGCAAACCGTTGCATCGCGGGGGGAGGGAAAGGGCGAGGGGAAGGGGGCAATTGTGCTGGGGTAGATTGGAGGGGAAGCGCGGGGGGGGGGGGGGGGGGCAAGTGTTCCTTTTGCACCCTCCTGCCGACGCCCATGGGTTGAGCGTTTCCGGGGGTCGACCGGTGTGCGAGACCTCGAACGACCGAATGTGCGTCCTCATTTCCTCTGAGTCCTTGGTGGGCCGGGGATCAGACAAGTAGAACCTGCGCTTTGGGTCCTCCTGTCTCATTCAGTATTTTAGCAGCAGCCTCTGTCACCCTTCTCTATTCGTAATTTATAACCACATTTTTAGAGTAACTGATGACCACCTTGACCCCCCGCTGGCTAGCCGCAAGCGCTATTGCCATTTATTCGGCTTTGCTTTTGTGACGCCACCGATCGTGCCCACGGCCGGACTGGAGGAGCGGCGAGCGCGCACTTTCATACGGCCTGCGCACCCAACAAGGAAACGATACAGCAGATTCTTGACAGAGTGAGGGCACTTCGAACCAACCCTCTACCCTCCCAACCCTCTTTTTTCTTAGTCGACGCATCGCCTCTGGCCGAGCGAGCCGACAAAGCTTGCCGCACGTGTTTTGGATCTGCCGCGGAATATCACCGGTACCAATGAATGCCTTCGCTGCTATATCTCACCAAAAAGAAGACTCCTTGTGCACTTCAGTTGCATGATTAAGAGTTTTAGCTGTATGTTGTTGACAGTGCGCTCGCTGCCAGCGGTCCGCTCTGCCCGACCGGAGCGTGAGCAGCAGAAACACGTTTAGCTAAGCGATAACCGTATCTCCCTCGGCGGGAAATCATTCGCGTCACTGGTCGTGCCCTGTGCGTGTGCAAACCAGGGCATCATCCGAAAGGAAAAATAAGAACTAATATTTCAGTCACGGAAAATGCCGCCTTTATTGCCTGCCTCACCATTTTCATATAATACAGTAGCTGATAAGATATGATAGCCTTGCATATTTTTCTTCATGTGCCCCGAGTTAAAATGTTATTTTTCTTCATGTGCCCCGAGTTAAAATGTTTCTTTCAATTTTCAATTAGGCGCTTCCGAGTGATAATGTTAGGCTGTTTGACCCTATTAGACCGAAAAGTCAAAAGGGGGGAAGGAGTCGCCTATTTTAATGACGCGCATGTAAATTTACACGGACAGGTATCACCTGTAGCCACGGCAGGGCCTACTAGGGCAGTGGCAAATGCGCGCGCGCCGCCGCTCTACCCCGCCCGATAGGTCGGCGTACTCACTGGTGAGTACACTCATTTGTACTCATTTGTACTCAAACTCACGAGTGAGTATGATGATGAGTGAGTACACACCCAGGTGAAAAAAGTGAGTACGATGACGAGTGAGTACAGGGGTAAGTCCACTACTCGTGAGTACAGTACTCATGAGTACACTACTCATGAGAATGAGTACTCATGAGTACAGTATTCACGAGTATGAGTACTCAAGAGTATGATTACTCATGAGTACACAGTACTCATGAGTAGTACTCGTGAGTACCCAGTACTTATGAGTACTACTCGTGAGCATACAGTACTCATGAGTACAATACTCATGAATACTGTATTTTCGAGTGCGTGCACTCGTCACTACAGTAGTGCAAACACGTTCTATCACGAACTCGAGTGTGGACGCGCATCTACGAGTCGCAAACATTTAGCGGTGCCGCTGTGCAACTTAATTCTCAAGGATGGTAAAATCAGACAACGAAAACTGCGCATCTCTCTTTTCCATGTCCCTGTCTGGCGCAGTTAGCGTTTTTAGGCGGTCGCTCGCTAAGGGGTCGCGGTGAAAAGGGAAAAACGAGGGAGTGAGGTGCCGGTGGGAAGTGCAGCCGCAGTGACTCTGTTTCTACGGCACGTGTTGATTGGCGCAGTTATTTTTGTTTACAAATACGCGGCCTGGGAACTCGTAGCTGCTTCTTCCCGCTTGCTCCGTTCAAGTTGCTTTAGGGGAGACGGGGGGGGGGGGGGGGGGGGGAGAAAGGGCGCCTGCTAACAATGCATGGCACTACGCGCACCGAAGTCGCTCTTTTCTGGTCTTCAGCAGTTTCCATAGACGCATGTCACGCTGTGTAGTCGTTTCGCGAGCCGAACCGCTCGTTTCAATAGCCGCAGTTAATTTATATGTTTCGCGTCACATCGACTGCATGGTTGGTGTCACCGAAATGGTCCGCAACATGCCGCTGTGTGATAATTTCGCTGATGTACGTGCGCCCATGTGGTTTTATTAAGCACTAGTTTTGAAACTTTTTGCTCAGGTTCGGTAGGACTATGGTCCCCATTTACAGGTGAGCGTACAGCCCCACCGTGCAAGCGCGGCGGTGTAATTTTCCCCTGCATTGGAAATAAAATATCCGATTACACCGAGGCACGTTTGTGGGTTGTAAATTGGACATCATAATGCCCAGTATAACGCGTGCGACGCCTTGTTTCGCCTCGCATATTTTGTCGAAGAGCTCTGGCATCTTGCCGCCGGAGGATCGTCTTGCTTTCGAATGGCAACCCGATGCGCCGCTTCTCGTTTATGCCACCGTGTAATGAGGAAGCTGGCGACGATGGTGAATTTTGGTGGTTGTTCTTCCCCTATCTTCATCTCCTATTTACTGGCGGGGCGACCACCCCTCGCTAGCAACTACTGCCAAATTTAAGTTAGCTCTGTGGAAGGCCTCGTTAAGGGGCCGTTTTGTTATCATAAACGGCAACACCAGACGTTGGGGTTTTAGCTTAAGCTCGCGTCTTGGAACGTCTCGTAAAACATGTTGCTTGCCCATAACGACGCCACCGCACTTTTTGATCGATATCTGTCAGCTTCGTCAGCGCTGTTCGAGACAAGAGCTGCAGATTTCCACTGTGCAACCAAGGCACCAACACGGCAATAAAGCGACGTGAGTGCAAGCTATCACGCCTCTGAAAAACGCGTCTGCAACCTTTGTTTTCGAGTTCACAAAGCACGGGAGAATTGTTGGACAGTGCTGTAACAGGCAGCTCTGGGCGTACTGCGGCAGTCGACTGCGAGCGGTACCCGCTCCACGCCACTCACTCACTCACTCACTCACTCACTCACTCACTCACTCACTCACTCACTCACTCACTCACTCACTCACACGCACACACACACGCACTCACACACACACTTTCCTTCACAGGATGCTGCGTGAAGAACGAGAAAGTTTTCTGAGACAACTGAAAAAAGTTACCCGCACTTTTCCCACAGTGCCTAAACTGCACGATATCGGGACACAGGCAGCATGCACGGCGGCACGAGCATGAACGAGACGACGTATGCAAAACTGTGATTGCCTGCTCACCGGACCTCTCCCAGGTAATGGCGAGATCACGAACACACGCCGCTCTGACACCGGGCCAATCGACGAGCTACATCGCCCGTGCGCAGGTCTTTCCAGCAACGAGCAACGAGGCGTGCTACGTACGCAGCTCGCACGAGCCAGAAAGCACCACGTGCCACGAACGAGACGTCCACGAACGAAACGCTAAAAGCGCGGCGGAACGCAACGGGGCCAGCACGTACATTTTCCGCACGTCCTGTCCTGGCCCCGGTCCGCGCAACCAACGACATCGCATCCGTATTGGTGGATAGGTCACGACGAGCAAGACGCACGGCGCACGGAACGCACAATACGTGGCGAATGACCGCACACCAATGTTAGGAGAGTTTCCCAGGAAAAACGATACGCACAGCGCACAAACGCGCCACAGGTGACGAACGACATCCAACTTGGACCGGGGGAGCTGACCACGGCGAACGAAACGCAAAGTGCACGGAACGCGGCCAAGCCAGAACACACGCAGGAAACCACTATTGGCGACATCCGCTCCCAATGCTGCTATCCGGACTTGGCCAGCGAATGTCACAACCACAGAAATCAACCTTGCTACAAGCAACAAATAACCCAGAGCGCGCCATTTAACCCTACCGGAACGTACGAGCTCTTTGGCACCCGCTGCTTCAGCCCGAATCCAGCGAGCGAACGACATTACACTCGTGCAGGTAGGTCCGTCAACGAGCAACGACACGGCCAGCGCTTGCGGCACGTCCTAGCGGGAACGTACAAGGTCACCGGCACCCGCTGCTCCGATCGAGACTCACACCACAAACCCGACAAACCGCGAGCGAGCGGACTCGGGACGAACGGAATGCTTTCGAGCCTGCTTGTACGGGAGAGATAGCAATCTTAGCATTCTCGAAACAATGGGCAAAGGAGGAGAGATTGAGCGACGACACGAACACGGCAAGAACGCCAACGAATGAGCCCGATCCAGACGAAGGCATCGAACGCCCTACCGATGAAGTGACGCTTACGACGCCAAGGAATGTGGACCGAACGGACGAGACAGAACTACGCCCGCTTCCCCACCACAACGGTTTCACTTTAGAAGCAACCATGGCGAAAGCTAGCACGGAGCCGCAACTCCAGGGCCGCAACAATTTTGACGATCCGCCCCGCCACCTTACGGCAACAACACGCCACCGCACACTAAACGGAAAGCCAACCGGCCAACCGGCTCCCACATCATACGCAACGCACACCTCAATCGAAGCAACATCCCCAACGCGCCGAACTACGCCATCCCTGCTCACCGCAGCTCGCCAGCGGACAAAACGACCGTCTACGCTCCCACATGCATCAAGCACGCTACGAGCTACAGGGACAAGATCGGCGACGAAAGCGACGCGACTAACGCAACCCCGTAAACGCTGTCAATTTCAGGTCCGTTGAGGTGAATACCACTGCACACACATTAAAAACAAGCCGCTTTGATATTCACCGAACCTCATCGAGACAAACGCCCTGTAACTAAGTTTCTAGTATCCGGGACCACAAAAAAACGCCAGCATCGAGCAACTGCGAATAAGGAGATAGTGATCTGGATACGAACGGACGTCCATCTACGCGGACACTTAATTGTGTCTGGGGATATTGAGTATTGAGTTGAGTATTTGTGAGTAGTACTCATGAATACAGATTGAGTACTCATGAGTACAGATGGAGTACTCATAAGTATTGTGAGTAGTACTCATGAATACAGATTCAGTACTCATGAGTATTGTGAGTAGTACTCATGAATACAGACTGAGTAATCGTGAGTATAGAAGATTGAGTACTCGTGAGTACTGACTGAGTACTCATGATTACAGATGGAGTACTCATGAGTACAGCCTGAGTATGAATACTGGTGAGGACAAATGAGTTTGAGTGCAAGTGAGTACGATTTCAAATGAGTATGTTATGAGTGAGTATGAGTGATTTTGAGAACGTACTAGCTTTTTGAGTCTGAGTTTGATTGAGTACAGCGTTAATGAAAAAAATTGTGATTGAGTTTGAGTGAGTTTTTTCTGTTCTGCCGACCTATGCCCCGCCCGTGCTGTAGGTCAACCGGCGAGAGGGACCTTAGCGAGAGTTAGAGTTCCTGTATATAGCTCCCGCAGGGAGCTAAGAGTTGCGCGACCGACCGCCATCTTTGTTATCCGGATTGCTGCGGGAAAGCCGCCCGTCGCGAGTGAAGGAGCCTCGCCGCCACGCTTCCGACGGCGGCCGACGCGCGGTGGGGGCGCTTCGGTCGGCGGCGCCTTACGGCGGGTACGCTGGATTCCTGCGGTGCCGCCCGCGTCGGCGGCTGCGGCGCAGCCGTAGTGGGGGCTTCTCTGCGCGGCATGGATAACCGGAGTGTCGCAATCACGGCGGCGCGTGGAAAAGGGTCGCGCAACTCTTAGCTCCCTGCGGGAGCTATATACAGGAACTCTAGCGAGAGTTGGTCCGCAGCGCCACGAACTAGCGGCGGTGAAAGGTGGGAACTATACCCGAGGCGCAGGCCGCTGCCGTGGGCGGCGCCATTGCACCTACCGACGTTCCTCGCCTACTTGGCTCAGCTAGCCACAGGGCTTCCTTTTTTCTCGAAGCCAAAAGAAAAAAAAAAGGGTAACATGTTTTTCTTGTTCCTCGTGAAGGAAGCTTCTGCATAATCCCTGAAAAATAAATCTTTCTGCAGATTCAACTTTATAATAACAAAACAAGCTTAATTAACCATCTGCAGCCATGATCTGCAGTAATATTGTTGCCTTTTAGTAGCCAGAGGCAACTTTCTAGCCGGTTCATGAGCCATGTCAAGGACAAGTAGAACACGCATGCCCAGTACATGACGGAACGCTCGCTGAAGCGCGGCTCCCCTGGACAGTGGCGCCATATTTGAAGTATGAAGCTCTATGGATCGTGCAGCGCGTCACCGGGGAACCACCTACGCTCCGCCAGCGCTATGCATGCCGCTCTGTCTTCATATTTTGCTGTGTCCATGTGCAGGACGTCCATTTTACCCGCATATTTAGCCTATTCGGCTCCGGCCTTACGCCTCCCTTCGTGAAAGATTATGCAGGGATAAATTATTGACTAACCATGCTGACATTGTTGTTTGTTGGGAATACTCTCCTCTCTATGAGTTCGAAATTAAAAAAAAAAAAAAACAAGGACAGCCAAGGGTCAAATGTATTTTTGAGCTGGCGTCCGCCGGTCAAACGTTTTCACTTTTCACGTTGTTCCGGGGCCACTTCCAAAAACAAGCCGGAGGTCATGTGCGGAGGAAATGTTTATTTCAAAGGCATGTTCGTTGCAAAGCCGCTTCGTGGAGTCGTACAGCACAAGTCTCGTACAAAAGAAGGAACACCAAATACACACAATTCATACAATATTCGTCGCGTCACTGTAGACGTAAACACAATACTAATGAAAGAGAAGACTGGCCGGTGGGATTATATGCACATCTATGCTACAACAGAAATATTTTTGCTTACTTATGCTACAAAAAAGATTTATTGAAAAAAACTTTTTTCACGTTCCAAAGCGCTCTTTCAACATTTTACAGCGTTTAGAACAAAAAAAATATAAATACACAGTGAGGAAGAAAACGAACGCGAATGTGGGTCAAAATTTTGCGTCAACTTGCAGCTTATAGCCGTGTCTCGAACCGAACAAGAACGCTTTGGTTTTCGGGAGCTTGAGTGACAGGCCAACATTGAAAAACTTCCCGTGGCACCTCTTCAGGGTCCAGGCAGAACCAGGAAGCGACGCTTACCCGTAAGACTCGATCTACAACCCACATGTGTTCTCAGAATGACTTCTCCTCGATAGCGGAACTCATGCATTTTGACAGTGGTATGTTTCCGCTTCATACACACTCGGAGCTCACGCAATACTTGGACGGCGAAAAAAAAAGAAAAGAAAAGGTTTTTCAATAGATAGTGAAACAAAATACAGGTTATGTACAAGACGTGTGCTTGCTTCACATTCGATGAGCGGGCATACGTGAGCTATCTACACTTGAAGCTTTGCGCTTTGACACGAACGCGGAGCACTGCGGCAGAGCTAGCTCAGCAACATCTATTTGCGTATCGTTCAAGTTAACACTACGTAAGGGACAAACTACACTCGTGTCTAACTGCAGCAACTCTCAACGGCTCGATGATTCAGAGTTGCGTACAGCGAACATCGTATCTATGTTTCTACGTCTGCGTGCCATAGTAAGCTGAGGAGGAAAAAATCTCAAGAAGTCATGGCTGCGACCTAGTGGGGGCAAGCTCTACAGGATGGAGAGGGCGCAATTTTTTTGCACTTGTTTTTCACAGTATACTGAGTCCGTAAGCTCTAACAGTAGGTAAAATGTATAAAAGTACAAAAGTGAAAAAATTGCTCGTTTTGCGCCAAATGTTACAAGTTACTGGTTGTTGACGCTTGCATTATTGCTTAGTCGTCCTCTTAATGCACTCTTCAGCCATCATTAGAGCCCTCATCACGGCTGAACCGCACCTCATCTCTCGGTAGGGGCTTTGTGCACGTAGATATACAATACGACATACAGGTTCATCGTACAAAAAAAAAATCGAATGTCATGTTAGTGAAATCACGGCAGGCGGGATGGACAGCCGTTGGTTAACTACTTTTACTCAGTTTGCGGAGGTCCCATAAGAAATATAACTCGATTTTGTGGCAAGAAGTGCACGTTGGGGCTTGGTTTAAAATTCGTTCGCGCTTTTATCAGGGATACGTAGGAGGAGTCATTCAAAGCCCGAGAGAAGGAGACCATCGATCTAGTCGTGATGAAGGCTGCATTGCCGCTTTCCGTCTCACACACACGCTCACCTCAACTCATTCTCACACGGAAGCCCTTCACGTGTACAGTCGAAAGATTTGTGACAGTAAACACGGGAGCGCGTGTCGCTCAGTACATGCAGAGAGGTCTAGCGCTGGCATGGCGAACTGTCGCAGTTCGTACATTTGGCGGATCCACTCACTGACAACGGTTGATTGCGTTGCTGCGGTATAGCTACGTTAAATATCTAGAAATGATGCCAGAGAATACATGTGCCGATGAGGGGATTTTTATCAAGCGCGAAACGGGGCGACCGGGTTAAAACTTGCTTTTCGCTGCCCGATTTGGTGATAAAAAATGTATTATCCTCCGAGACGTAACTAATGCAGCAGGCAGCCGCACGATAAAGCGCTTTCAGGGAGTGCGTCCGCCAACCGCACAAACTGCGAGAGCACGCCATCCTCTCACCAGAGCGCGCTGCATGTATTGAGCGGCACGCACTCCCGCGTTTACTGTCATAAACCTTTCGACTGTACGAAACACTTTGCTTTCAACTCTCACTATAGCGTCAAAAAGACATAAGCCACTCCTGTGTCCGTTTATACGTACATCCACTATGGCACCATCGTTCTTCGAACTACATCCATCATTAGGCACAGCAATATTCGCCTAAAGCGCACGTCGCAACGACGAAGGCAGTGTCCTATACACGCCTGTGCATAAACCACGCGTTCAAGCCTTCAAAAGCCACCTGGTTGTATTAAGAAGCGATGAAAGCGAACCACGTTTTCATCGAGGATAATCGTTATAATAGAAGAAGATCGCGAAAACAGTTGCAGCCCTTGGACTTCGAAGTTCTATCCATTAGTGCAATGGGGTCAACACGTTCGTCAGAATAAACGAACAGCCTACAACGAGTCAATAAGTCTGGCTGCACGCGGGACAGGTAGCCATTTTGCTGGTTAAAAAATCCTTTTTTTTCACTTTTCTATTGATCAATAGTGATTGACTTTTAGAGAAACAGATAAAGATAATTTTGGGCAATCAAAAGCATCCGTTATCACCGCAGGCGTCGTTTGTATTTTCCATCATTCACTGAGAGCGTCCACTGCGCTTCAAACGGCAATGCGAGAAGGTACTTGCCAACTTTAACACATCAGAGAAAGAGGTTAACGCAAGTACGTCCAGTATTGTTGTACGATACATCCTGCGATTTCTCTGAAGCCACGACGCTGTACACGGTACGCTACCAAATATAGTGTTATTGCAGATATGCTCGAGACGTCTGCAAGTCAATAAATTGAGCAGTCCCTAGGGAGGCTTACAAGAAGTACTACTAAACACCGCATCAAAGCGACATGGCAGTAGAACATCAAAGGCTGATGTGTATAGAAAAAGATGGTAGCGATAGTGTGTTGGCACACGCTTTTCGATGTTACATGAAGTGGGAAGTATCTCAGACAGAAATGCAACGACGACACGTGAGTATTGGTTGCAAATACATATTGGTAAAAATGGGGCTTCCAAAAGGAAATTGCGATTGCTGCTTCGAAACGCTATCAATATCTTGCATAATCAAGCTAGCACATGCAATATTCAGTGCTTCCGGAGAGGAAGCTTTCGCTACGATAGCTGATAGAAGAACATGCAATAGCTCGAAGGAGCACAAAGACTTGAAAGAATCGAAGAAGAGCCGGCCTTCCAGTTTAGAAGTAAAAACGTTTGCCCTTAAGACAATATTTTTGTTCTTTGACTTGTTACGGTTGGGGACGATTGCCTTTTTTGTCTTTTTAGATAAGTTTATTAAGTGTTTTTGGAAGACCTTGTTATGAACAGTACGTGGACGCAAATGAAGACGTGAATTCAAGCGAGGGCTTTGCAAGTGAGCCCGTTACTTTTTAATGGTGGCTGGCGCAACCCGCTCACCCCACGCAAACCTATCTCGCAAAAACTGTCAAAATGTTTGTTTTTAAGTTCTGCCTTCGAGTGACCTAACATTCAATTTTTTAAATTTTATACGCTGCCGTATCGGTGTACTTGAAAACTCGTTCCAGCCTGTTTCTCGTCTAACAGCACGCTAGTAACGCTTACTACAGTTACACACAACTTTTCGCTGAATTTCCGAGATAAAAACGTAGCCGCTTCGCAATGCTTCCAACCCCATAAGAACCACGTCAGAGCAGCCATCTTGCTTTTTTTTTTTTTGTCAATTCTACCTTCTTTTTCATGCCATTTGTGTACCTTCGCGACACTGTCCAACTTACAACATTTCCTTAAACAGCGTCCCAACTTCTTTCTTGATTTTTTTTCCCGAGTGTCCGGTTCCTCTTTCATCATGCCTTACATCGAAATTAATGAAATAACGCGTGGTAAGCACCAAAAAGCAGTCAAAGCGGAGATCTATCAAAGCGAGCCTATCAAGCTGCTTTGTCACGCAACAGCATAGGGCATACAACAACGTGCTTGTAATATTGCTTGCACTACCAGCAGCCCTGGCTGAAATGTACTTACAAAGCCGGTACACGCAGCTGAAGCCAACAGCAGTGTAGAAGCTATTTCGAAGGGGTAGATGGGGAATAGCCACTCGACAAAAGCTAGTGAGGTAGGTAACGATTGACTCTATATAGCGCTCCCTTCGCAGAGAGCTCCCTAAATGCCTCTATTCTGTGCGTAGCTTTGTCCTTGCTAGTTCCCGTGCCTGGGAAAGAAAGATAAAAATGGAGCTACGTATGGAAAGGGAAGGTGCGCATCAACAATAACAAAATTTTTCTTGTATCCGCTACACACAAGGAGAAAAAACAGTGTTGTCAAGTAAGAGAAACATTTCAAACGTGCAACTTCGGCACCGCTTTGGCCAAGCGTCAGATCAACCAGTGCTGAGGCGATCTGACATCTCATCTATGTGGGAGTTGACGGTGTTACGGAAACGGGAGGGGACAGAAAATGAGTAGCCATGATGGCGCTGGCAGTGAGATGAAATTAATAAATAACGAGTATAGCGACAATTTGTGAAAGCGCTTTAGGTAAAAAAATGGTGTTGGATAAGGAGGGTGCGAGTTTACCAATACGCAACGGCTAATGTTGATTTACAACGCGTGAGTTTGCGCGAACTAGTTCAAATAGCGTTTTTTCTTGAATAAATAAGTTGACGTCTTTTTTAATGGCAGTCGTAATTGAGTTAGTGAATACAGAATCATAGTTGACACGTTCGCCACACGGAATAAACAAAAAGAAATGCAAAATCAAACATTTTCAAACAGTGCGAACACTTTATCGAAGCATGAACCGTGGGTTGGGGACATTATCTTTTCAGGGTCAAGAACGCGCCACGTAGAGGAATCAGGCGCAGTTCCCGACGTGTGCTTTACAAATTACGCCAGTTAGGCCTATAGGAGAAAGAAAAGCAAGTGATGGAATGAACTATACCGTGGTTTCATTAGACTGTTTGCACGATGAAAGTAATTGCTTGAGGGACTTCAATGCAAGATGAATTTGCATAAAACAAAGCTTGTTCGGGCGATGAAGAAAAAGAGGTTCAGTTACACTAACAAAATACGTTTCACTACATTGTGTAATATTAGCGGCCACCCGCATTCCTTCTTTCAGATCTCTTGAACTCTTGCTAGCCCCAGGCTTCCCAGAGCCTACAAACCACAGGACCACGGAACAAAACAAAGAAAAGATTAGACATACGGAACGTACTAGAAAGAGTGAACACCGGGGATAATCTTACTACTCATCATCATACTGCAACTCTCCGCAGAGTGTCCTCAGTTTCTATGTACAAAGCCACCTTAGAGAGCTAAAAGCTGATACTTCGTATATCTATATTAATAAAAAAAAGACAAAATGCACTGTGGATTGCTCCCGGCAGAAGTCAGAGAGGGAACTGGACTTGTAAAGACGATGCTGACAAGTCCTATGTAGAGCCCGCGCTGGCAAGGAATCAAGGAGCGCCACTGCGGAGCCCTCGAACAGCGTATTGCACGAATCGGCACCTACTCTTCGTTCTCTGACAGACTGTTACGTCGGCGAGTGGAACACGGGCCAACCTTTTCCTCAAGAAGGTCGCGATAGGTATTGAAGAACGCCTACCACGTAATTGGCCTGCTATCGTGCGGATGGCTCTGCGAATGACGGAATTGCAGGCCGCCAGACTCTTTTGCGAATCTAACCAAACTATCCCGAAATTATGCTCGTGCGTTTTCACAACCCTCAGAACGGCAAGTGTGGATTCTCAGAGCGTGCCACAAACTCCTGTAGGGAACCTAGCACAAATGCACTTTTAGCACCCTGATTAAAAAAACATTAAAAAAACGCACATAACGTGGCACTGCAATCCGTCCGTGCTGCACGAATCTTATGCCCTCAGCTATCAGATGATGTAGGGACACACAATGCTGACGCTTGCAGAGGAAAACGGTGCTGGTCGCCGCAAAGTCCAGCACAGTGATGCAAGGTGTCCCGGCATTGGAGCTCCAGAACCGTTGTTGAAGCGCGCACACATAAAAAGGGGCTTAGTAAAATGTCGTACCTCAGTGAACTGCCTTCGTTACGACCATTATGTGGCGTTATAAAACTCCACAGCACGGTTTGTATAGCCACATAGCTTACGTACTCTTTGGAAGTAGACGATTAAAGCAAATATGCGTTATGTGTTCTCAATATATTCTAAATTTTTTGGGACAAGTCGACAACCAAGACCAATGAGACAAAATACTTCAATAGCAGGTAGAAAACGTTGGGTGCTGGGTGCTGTAGGTTGACTAGTTGGCAATTACCTGTCACTGAGACGATAGCTGTCCGCGGTTGACACTTTTTAAACTTTGTGGCTGCTCAACACAACAGCGATTCAACACCTGGCGTTTTCTTTTTTTTTTGTGTGTGTGTGAACGTGCATACTGAAAATGCTTATACAATCACGCATTGGGCGCCGCACCTTGTTTCGAGTTTTTTTTGTTACTACTAATAATAAAATTACGTTTAAGAACGCTTACGTTAATGTTCACTAACTGCTTAAATACAGCCTAGTAAATAAACCTCATGTAGCTCGTTCGACACGCTAACCTCCATCGTTTCACACCCCACCCTTCTCACAAAATCGCTTTTGGAAAACTTGGAACAAAGTGAGCTCAATTTTAACGAACATGGTTAACGAATGGTGCGCAATGTGGTTTCTGTTGTTGGCGCCCTTGTCAACAGACACTGATTCCGAACAGCGCATATCAATACACTTCATGACGTAGGCGACACAGCTGCAACCACCTCAGCGGTATACAAGCGCCAGAGTGGCAGGTCACGAAAATCGCCGTGCAGTGACCACGGTGACCGTCGCAATACCCGGACGCGCAGTACGCGATAGTAACGCCGGGCGTCAGGCGTTTACGTCCAGGCACCGCCGGTGGCGCAGCGTTTTTTCGTCCAGTCAGCGGAGCAGGCGGTCCACAGCACACAATCGGGGATAATGACAGTCACGTCCTGTCCCACAAACGCTGGGAGACGCTGGCTGTTGTAGTAGGTGCGAACTTTGCGGCTGGGTTGGAAGCGGTGTTGTTTGGAGAGGAGCTGCTGGGGCTCAGGGCTTGAAGTCGTTGACGCTTCGCGGCAGGAAGTTTGTGCCCTTCTGGCGCGGCCTGCGGCCCCTCTTGACGTGTCCGTTCTTGCCGATGGACAGGTACCAGCGCCAGCGTGTGCCACGGGAGTAGCGCATCGACGAGAAGGTGGTGTACGCGTTGGGAAGCTCGGTCAGCTGGAAGATGCACTTCTCCGAGCGCCGCTTCTGCGAGAGGAAGAGAAGAAGAGGAACGGGAAACAACCGTGAGTATACATGTATGGAAGCGTCTTTGAAGTGAAACACCTGTTGCTCGTTATGGCCACAATGGCAGTAGCATGCCGCAACTTATAGTAATTTTAGTCTGGGTTCAAAACAATTGCCGCGGACGTATCGCAAACCAGACATAGCGTGCACACAGCGAGGCTTGAAGATGTGATTCGGCTAGACGTAGTTCTCTAATCTGCTCCGTAGATCTTTTACTACAAAACAACACAGGTGGACTCGTGCCATGCCTGGATACGGTTGTGAATACACGGCTCACGTACATGCAAGCGATGTCTTATGTCCAGAGGTAAAGGTCGCGACACCTGTTACGGAACGACTCTGGCACGAGCGTCTGACCGCTATGATTCTTTTATAACATGATCCGCATTTTCACGATGACGACGACGACGACGGCGACGATGATTGTTGCCTGTACCCGCTGGGGGATTCAACATCACCTGTAAATCGAAGGTTTTACCGTGACCTCGCTCGTGTGATTAAACGCGCAGCTTCTAGGCGAACCGCAAAGTACACACTTTCTTCCACCGCTCTTCTATTGTCTTCTCGCTTTAAAATTAACATTTTTCGTGTTACGCACAAAAGAAGGTCCGAAAGTTTCGCGCGCGGTTTCGAAACTCTGAATATTTTACGTTTAAAACAATAGACGTCACATCGATCACATACAACGACAGATACAATGGGCACGCAAGTTATGCCTCCGGACTAAAATAAAAATACGAAAAACGTCTTAAACGCGCGTACATGCCCACTCTCATACACTTCCGTGGTAACATAGACACTCCTACGTAAGTACAAAAAAGTTATCAAGTTTTAAACTATTTTAGACAGCTGTTTGTGCTCAACAGACGACAAATCTGGTATGAGGAAACAGATATGACCGGTGCGGAGTGTGTGACCGGAACAATGGCGCTTTGATCAGTCAACCTGTCCCGGCTGTGCCGCCCGCAACAATGTAACGAAGAGAGGAAGGAGTGAGAGACAACCCGTTCACGCCGATTCCTTTTTGTGTGTGATGCCATCTACAATAACCTAGTCGTCAAGGGGGTTGGAAGGCTATACGTACCGTCTCGCTTTCTGCTATTCTGTACGAGCAGACAAGACGTGTTTGTATTCGCTCCGCCGCGACGTACTCTGCCTTTGACAAAAATAAGCTTATTATTTAAAATTGAAGAGGGGCCCAGAGGGGAAGAAACACTTTAAGCATTTTTAACAGCGGAGCTATTGTGCAAGCCGTAAGTTCGCTGTCGCAGAAAAAAATACCCCAAAAAATGACAAGCCCTCGTGAGCGCGTGCCTCGTGGCGACCGCCGAGTCCCCGGCTCGCCCTGTGGGTCTAGCAAAAAAAGAAAAATAACCTCCAGCGCTGTTGTCAAACGCTACCGCACATGTAAAAAAAATAATAAAAACTACAGCGCTACTACTAAAGATGAAAAGTCACCCTGCTTGGGAGAAGTCGTCGCGGCCGCCGCATTCTCCGGAAGCCATTATGGATAATTGGAGACATGGCTACGAGTGTGCCAATCCTTTTCTTCATTCTTTCAATGGCTCTTCTGAAGACCTGATGCGTTCCCTAGAAATTAAATATCTTCACATAGCCAGAAATCCACACAGCCGTAAAGGCCAGCCGAATCCGGACTTTGACCGAGGTTTACAACTTTATGAACTCCGCACATCTCTTCCCGAATGTGACAAAAACACTACCCCGGGCCCGGATCATGTGACCGACCGCCTCTTAGCCCAAGCAGTGGTTCTCGAGCATGAGGACCCCTTTGGGACTTGCCAAGGTGACGGAGAATCCCATGACAGTGGTGCCGCCAGAAATATTTTTCAAGGGGGGGAGGGGTTAAGCCACCGGTAAAAGATAACTACAAAGAAATAGAGCCTGTCCCAAACATTGTCACAGTAATTTTAATTTTTATCCTTGTCATTTTATTTTCGTTTTTACATATTAATATATCGGTTCGGCGTGTAAGTATGGATGAAAAAGACTGAAAGGGGGGATTAGAAAATGCCGGGGGGTGTTCTGAACCCCCTCCCCACGGCTACGCCCCTGCCCCACGGTGCACGTGTTGATCGCGTCACAATGTGATCACGGTTATCATGTTGAACGTGTCATAATGTCAAACAACCTGCACTTGCATCTACAGTCGCCAACATACTCATTCAATACCCTCCTTTTATGCTTGACTTTTATGCTTATGCACGTAATATTGCCGAACAATTTGCGTTTATAACCAAAAGACACCCAGCGTTTGTGAGTCGTCTTTTCTGCGTAGCTTACTTGTCATGCAGAAAGCCAACATTAAAACATGGGCTACGTACACGTCATGCAGTGAAGCCACCTCTTCGCATTTCCAGCAAGGTTTAGCAAAAAGAAGAAATGAAGGGGATGAGAGGGTTCTGGGTATGCATCAAGGAGGGCTTCGCGAACCCCTGAAATGCCCTCGCGGACCCCTTGGGGCCCGCGGACCCCCATTTGAGAACCACTGACTCAATGAAACATCTTCTGCAGCATATTAACGCTCATTGGAAATACGGAAACTTCCCCCAGAATGGAAAACAGCAGAGATCCGTTTTATGATCCGAAGCCTAACAAGTCCCCCACCTGGCCAACCTTCGTCTCATTTATTTAACATCTTGTGTGGGTAAATAGGTCGAACGTAGGTTACTCCGACTTCTACAACCCTACCTAGAAGCCAAGGATCTCATCCCAAATAGTATGTAGGATTTCAGAAAACACCTGTGCACGCAAGACCTCCTCCTTCGCATAAAGGAAGAAATTCTCATACCGATCTTCCGATATTTACTTCGTGCCATCTTTGCATTGAACCTAAGGGGAGCTTTTGGTAACGTCTCTCATTCCGCAATCCTCTCCCATCTAAACGAAACAGGTTGCGGCTTGCGTACTTACTCCTATATTGCCGATTTTCCCGCCCACAGACAGGAGATCCTAAAAGCAGGCCATGTCAAGTGTGATCCCATCACCCTAGGAGGTTGAGGCACCCCTCAAGGTTATGTTTTTTCACCTTTACTTTTTAATATCACTCTCCTAGACCTCCCTCGTCAACTTAAAGCCATTCCCCGTGTCCATCACGCACTGTATTCGGATGACATTACCCTTTGTACTGACACGGGGTCTTTAAATGAAATTCAAGATATCTTTTAAAGAGCCACTGACACTCTGAAACAATACGTCCCGTCAATTGGCCTTCGCTGTTACCCTAAAAATCTCACCTCATCATCCTACGAAAAAGGTCCCCCTTCATCCAACGAAGAACCAGTTGAAATTACCCTCGTTGGTCACCTTATACGTCCCAGCCCTTAACTCAAGATACTTGGTGTCACTATTCAGGATTATACACGGAACAACCGGACCATACCAAAGCTCACCGCAGTATTTACTCGTCACCCACTTGCTTCAACGCATCTCCAATCGACATCGTGGCATAAAGGAGGAAGACCTTCTCCACCTTATCCGCGCCTTCCTTATATCACGGGTCATCTACATCGCCCCCTACCTTACTCTCACCAAACGTGACCCGGAATCCATTGATCGCCTCATCCGCAAAGCTATAAAAAAAAGCTTTTAATCTCCCTATGTCCACAGCTACAACTAAACTTCTCAAATTAGGCATTCACAACTCGGTCTCGGAACTCGTCGAAGGGCATATTTCGAGTCAACGTCTCCACCTGACTCAAACACCAACAGGACTGGCACTTTTACAAGGGCTCTCAAAACGTCAACCCCTCAGACCACGGGCAGAAAACACATAATTGGCGTCAAACCATTCGTAACCGCCCTCTTCCCCAAAAAATGTATCCCTCTCTAAACTCCGCTCGTCGACACTCGTAGCCAAGCCCTAAGACGGATCTACGGAAACAATCTCAACGTTTCATACGCAGATGCAGCCCTTACTCCATCCAATCCGCCCCATAAATTAGCCGTGGTAACCACCAAAGACAAGATCGTCACCTGCGCCTCAATCAAGACCACATCTATCTGGGCCGCGGAAGAATTTGCTGTGGCCCTCGCCATCACTCAAACTCCCGCAACGATTGTAATTACGGACTGTCAAACAGTCTATCGTAGTTTTTTAGCCGGTAACGTGGCCTCTACCACGAGGAAGCTTCTCACTCAACATGCTACCAACCGGAAGATCGACATTGTGTGGACCCTGGGACACTCCTCACTAACGGACAGGGCCGTAGCCAGAATTTTTTTTAGGAGGGGGTTATGGCTTTTGGGAAGGGGGTAGTTAAGCCGAAACCAACAGTAAGTATTGCTTATGCGCTGCCTGGAAAAGATTTCGGGTGGAATTCGAACACCCCCCCCCCCTACCCCCCCCCCTACCCCCCCCTACCCCCCCCCCCCCCCCGGGCAATAACTTTCCCATAGACAAGCCTGTGAACTTTCCTCTCAGGCCTCTGAGGAGACACCGAGTCTCGTTCCCCTGCTCCCATTTCAATACATCACCCAATATTACCGCACTTCGAGACAACATTTCCCACCTCCTCTCCCGCAGCTTACTAAAATAAAAGAAGTAATGCTCTGAAGACTCCAGACAAACACCTTTCCTCACCCAACTTGGCTACATTCGATTTACGCCACCCAATACCCTGCCACATGTAAATTCTGCCCTAACCCATGCAAGCTTATTCATATGATCTTGGAGTGCGCACACAACCCAGCCCTCCCAAGTTTACCCACTTCCCTTCGCCTCCTTAAGCTGTGGGAACCTGAGGACCAGCACCGGCTTGGATGCCCAGTAACTCCTGTCCAGAGCTGAGACAGCACGGTCGTCTTACGGTCTCCTGTACTAAGGGACCACTCCCACATCATCAGACCCAAAATAGTTTTCCTCCTCCTCCTCCTCCTCCTCCTCCTCCTCCTCCTCCTCCTTTCGAGACGACTTGCAGATCCCGCCACCGCTTCCTCGAGTCGATGACGTATAGAAGACTACAACGCTGAGGATTACTTTGCATTCACCACTCTCCGCGAAGAAGACGACGACCTCTTCGTTGCATATGACGACGATTACTAGCACTGCAACTATACCAAGAAACAATGATACTTAACTATGTGTCCGGCAATGCTCACCTACAATGGCTTTGCCATTCAAGTCTTGTGCCGGGGTGCAAGCTTCCCTGACATTCTTTTATAGCTTCGTGTTTGTAGCAGGAGTCAGGCAGGGCGAAGCTTTGTACCTAGCAAAGGAAACGTCCACATTGATGACATTCTCAGAAGTATTTCTTGTACCTGGTGGTGGGTTACAAACGGTGTCGGGAACTTCTGAAGGACTTCCGAAGAGGAGCAGTTTAACGGAACGTAGCGCCAGCGAATGAGCCCAATTATTACTTCTCCCCACCGAACCAGTCCGAGAAAAATAAAGAATATGTTTCCTTTTCATTCTGAGAAGCACGGAGAGTAACAGAAAAGCTAGAGTAACGTCTCACAACAGCTCCGGACTTCTTGCCTTCTTGGCAAAACGGAGTGCAATACCACTGGGTTTTTCACCCCGGCTCTTGTTTTTTTTTAATTCGTGTTTGGTGTACCTAGTTCAGGGACGGCCGATGTCATTTCTCTCTAACTCGGCTGGTTTCTCCTGAGCATATGTCGGATTTTTTTTTTCTTTTGCCGACTGAAAAAAAGCGGCCTTTCAAGGCTGTAAGTGCGCACCCCTGCCGCGGTCATCCGGGCGTGCCGAGAACACCCATTGATTGCGGCCTTTACCATACGAGCAGTCCCTAATTTGCCGCGACGTGCTTCGGCAAACCGGTTCACTCAGTGGTTTGGGTGCCCCTTAAACCGATTATGCAAAAGAGTGATGCAGTGGACTCCACGTGGAAGAACTGAGCAGTTGCTTTCTATAACCTGTATTAACGACGATCAATCTTTGTCTGTAGTAAGGCGGCACGCCTTTCCGGCTATCTCGTCCGGTCACAGTGACCGCTGGGACGTTGGGCCACTAGCACACTGAGTGTGCGTTTGAAAACAAAACTAGTATGTCGATTACGCCTTTGCTCATTCATAGCGCACACTACAGAGGAGGAAAGAAGTTGTGACTCTTTCTCCGACGAGTGCAATGGAACCATGAGGAAGATGAAAGTTGTATAGCAAAAGAAGTTCCGCTACCACGGAGGTGTGTTCCTCTATTTTGATTCTGCTCAGCCCTGACGTCGCTCGCTCCTTTAACTGACTGACTGACTGACTGACTGACTGACTGACTGACTCACTCACTCACTCACTCACTCACTCACTCACTCACTCACTCACTCACTCACTCACTCACTCACTCACTCACTCACTCACTCACTCACTCACTCACTCACTCACTCACTCACTCACTCGTTTTTGTAATTGGAATTATATCAGTGAGATATGATAAGAAAAAGTAACAAAATGAATTCTTTTTCTTCTCGAAGCAGAAACGTTGGCTGTGGGCAGTACGCGATACTATGAATTCAGGGTGAGCTCCCCTGTCGTGTTTCCTTGTAACTCCCTCGCATTTTACCTCGAAAACTCGTTTGCCCAGTCAGGCGGGGGAGGGGGAATGGGTTGAAAGGGGCCGGTTGTGTTAAACTCATTTTGATCCCACGGGGCCGTTTTGCGAATATTGTAATTTTATTCGAGGAGTGCACGATCACACGTTCATTAATTTCACTTGCAACAACTGTCAACCATTAATTAGCGCCAAATAATGCAAGCGTATCTTTTCCAATTGGAAACTATGGCGCACTTTTCTCCGCAGTTTCGTTGTCGCTTAGTAGCAATCTTCAACAAACGCTCAATCAATCAAGCTGCCGGCTACTCCGTGTTCCTCACGCACTACCAGTGTTCTTAACCACAGCAGCGTGCAAGACAAAGCTCCTTGAAACTGAATTTAAAGTTTCGGTTCCGAGCCGAGCCTCGAGAGGGCGAGTGCGCAGACGTAGAAAAGGAAGGGGCGTTGAAAAGGAGAGGCAACAGCAGGCAGGGCCACTCGTTTCCGCATCTAGTACAGAGCCCGCAGGGGCCGTTTACCTACGCGGGCGCACCAGCAGCCGTCTGGTGATGCCGATGCCACGCGGGGGGCCTCCCTGCGCGAGACGCGACACAATGTCGACGACGCGACACACGTCAGCAACGTCTGCTGCCGCTTCGGCTTCTTCCGCATAGACTCCGCCGAACCCGGGTTCGGCCGCCGCCGAAAAAAACAGAAAAAAAAAGGGGGGGGGGGGGGGGGTACGTGCCGGGCAGGTGGTTCGTGTCGCCACCATGGCGCACAGTTTCGTACAGAGGGAAACAAGAAAAGAAAGGAGGAGAGAAACGGTCGGAAAACGAGGCAGACAACCAAGCGAGCAAGCGAGCAAGCTGCAGCCCGTGGGTGGGCATCACGGCAATCCTTTACTGCCGAGCGGTGAAGTAGCGTGCTTTTAAAGGGGTCCTGAAATACCTTCCGCCGATGCATGGATCTACATGTAACCAAATAAGACAATGCATTAGCAATCTCCTCCCGCAAGAATTTTGTTAAAGCGATGAGTATTAGCTGAGAAATCGTAAATCAAAAACCGCGCATTATCGTCGCGCCGCGTTTCCTCCTCTTTTCAACTGTTGACGGCGCGCGAGCACTGCCTCCCATGATGCTGCGCTAGTCAGCGGTGACGTACTTCCGCATTACGCTCCTCCGACTGCCGTCTGCTACGGGCAAGTTTTGTTGACACCATGAATTCCGCACTCCGCTCAAGGATGGATAAGCGAACGAAAAATCTGGCCGCATGTGTGCGGTGGCCTGGCCTTGCCCTTTCGCGGTGTGCGTTGCTGCAGTGCAGCACGTGACTTTTAATCGGCGGCGAACTCGCAGCCGCTGAGGAGGATCTTGCGCTCGGTCCCTTTCATGCACCGCGCACTGTTTATCCAAAAAGCGCCGTATCAGATGTGGCCCCGCTGGTGCCGGGTCTTATTTTGCGGTGGTGGTAATTCCTGCCGGCGCCATGTGAAAAAGACATTTTAAGCCGATACAGAACCCGTGCACAAAACGCTTCAATCATGTGACCAGTTCAGCTTGGGGCGACGCATGGTGGAGAGCGGCAACGTTGGCTAAACATGCTCCGGCGCGGCTCTGAGCTTTCTAGCGCTGGAGCGAGCGCCTTTCTTTGACGATCTCAAACATCGGTTGCCTTGGCAACAAGGCACAAACCGCCCCAGAGGTCAGTTACGGTTGCGTGATCGCGGTTCAGCTTGGCGCCCCACCTCGCGGCATATGGGCACTGCAGGCATACTACTCACTCTCATTTGGAAGTGCGAGATGCGTTTGGCATTACAGGAGGCGATGGTGTGTGTGTTGTGGACGCCTTTGTTTCGCGATGAAATGCGACGTTGTGCTTCTGCGGGTGGATAGTGCTTCCCACGGCCTGGATTATCTTTCTCGAGCGACGTACGACTCAACCTCGCATGGGGTATGTGCAGTGTGCGTGGCTAAAAGCCATCTCGGCTTGCGCGCCAGAGTTAAGTGACTTGCTGTTCGTCCCCGCAAACCGCGCGCGAGGTGAGTGCCGAATTTACGAGGTTACGAGGGGCAGGAGGAGGCAGCCCATCGTCTGTCAATCGCGGTTCAGACTTGCAACGCATGTTGTGACGTTGTGTTCGTTCGAAACGCATCTCTGGATTGTTTTGAAGTGGAAAAAAATGTATCCGTCAAACCTGGGCATTCGGCTCAGGGCGTTCTCTGCGATTGCACGAAAGAAGTGCCACGGGGCTTCAACGCTTTCTTTATGGGACGTACTCCGGTAAGAGAATATCCATGTCGTGTTATGGCCGTGTTGCATTCAATACGAACGGTTAAGCGTTTGTTTACACTTGTTTCGTTTGTCGTAAAATGTCCAAGCCCTCCGGCACTACGCTGGCAGATCAGCCGGCGAGTCGACGCTGAGCAGACGACTCATCTCTTTGCCGGAAGTGCGTGAAAAAGCCGCCCAATAGCAGGATGTCTAGCTCATGACGAACATCGGGGAATCGATGATGTAGACATGTGAAGATGGCGGCGTCCAAAAACACGAAGGAAAGGGTGAGAAAAAAGCGACAAACTTTGCAACAAAAGTGTGAGCTTTCTGCTGCGCGTAAAAGAGTAATACTTGGCCCAGATGACCTTGACGACCCAATCTAACGATTGCGCTACATCATTTAGTGTGCTCAAAATGCCTTTCAGGGCCCCTTTAAAAGGGGGACATTTTAGTTGTCGGCCGCCCGTTTGGTATTCAGATAGCCCCCGCCAATAGGCAATACAAATGTTGTCAGTTCGTATAAATGCGATAAATAATGAAGAAACGATGGGATCTGCCTGCTAAGAATACATTATTTCTACTACAGCGTTCCAATAAATGATGTGGGTACGTCATATTCACTTCTGTGATCGCATTTAATTTTGCGGAGACCATTAGCTAAATACTGAATTTCGTTTCACGCGTAGGTCTCTAGAAGTTAACGTTTCTTATATACACTAGCATTGCGAAGATTTGTAGAAAACTGCAGTCAAAATGTGCATTACACGAAAGTGTTGTGGAAACAAGGACGAAGTCGGGGCTGACGGATAACGGAAGTCCTGGCTCGAACGCTTGCGAACTCGCTCAGGCTTTCGGGGAAAATCTTTGTGAAGCGAACGTTGAGTTTTATTTCTGGTGCACGCGGCAGCGATTTCAGGTTAGAAGCGCACACCCACTAACGCCGGGAGCCATACGTAAAGGAATAAGAGAAAGGCAAGCAGCGACAGAGCGTGACATACATGCAGTGTTCTGTGACCATTACGGCTCCTGTACTCCAGACCTGGGAACGAGAGGGGAACATTAGCTCGGTGATACGACTGCTGCGCACGCGACAAGGTAGTTTAACGTCCGTACAACGCCATTACACGCTGCGTGCAGCTGTTACTTTGTTTCGCGAGCCCGCTCCTGGAAAGACGCCAACCTAAAGGCACTTTTACGGGAAGGTATACGGTAAGTTTACGGTAATGGAGAATTGGAACGTATGTAGTTGCAGGTGCAGGCGCGAACTTTAAAATCCAAACAGTCATTTATACGATAATACGTGCACCACCGCGCATTAATTATCAACCGGTCTTTTTTTTTTTTTTTTGCGAGATAAAATTTGCCGAGCAAGAGCAAGTAAATGTAAGAGCAAGTGAAGGTTCTACGCTTCTATAGTGGCTGGCAAAATTTTAGCTTTTTTTGTCATTTTTTTAGTGTATTAGAAGCGATACGGAGCTACGATACACGAAACAGAGGCTGACACACAATGTAGGCCATAAAACGCCTTTTGGTCGCAATATAACGACAGAGGAAGAAGCGAAGCTGACGTTAACAGAGTACGAGGAAGTAATAAAGGCGCAGACTCAGCGTCTAAACCTGCGCTAACATCCTTAACGCGGCAGCTAGCTCGGCAAACTGTCGGGAAGCGACCGCTCGGGGATGAATAGAGAAGCAGACAGGCAGCTAGGATATGCGTATACGGTCATTTTACGACCTAATTTGTACTAAAACGCGGATTCGGTATTGTTGGCTGTAAGAGGCGGTTATGCGAGCATACGAATGGTTGTCATTATAATTTACCACAAACTGCCTCGTCGGCTTCTTTTATATTTCTATGCAGTCACATTTTTTGTGCCAGTGGGACAAAATGATCCAGTCCTGTGGCTTCGGTCTGCAGTCTGCAGTCTGCGCCATACCGAGGAATTGAAACAAGCTCAGAAGATGGACAATAGGGAGAGAAACGGTACCACCGTCGTGAATGAAACGGAAATAGCAGTGCATGCTGTGCACAGCAAAATCGATTGTTCCGAGGTCAACGCACCCTCGTCAGTAGTGGTAGAACGAGGAAACGGGGAGTGCATCCGTGTATGCTTGATGCAGCGTCGGGAGAAAAAGCGCCTCCGGGCAGCAATTCGGAACTATCAGGGAAACGCGGTATCAATTGCTCGGGCGGAAAGAATGACCTCGTTGTCTCGTCCCCGCTGCTTTGGTAAGCACTTCCGCGTCGGGAGAAGCGGTGTCTATAGAAAAACCGCCGAGTAGCTTTGTTGGCCACTGAAAATGACAGCTAGGACAGAACGAAAGGGTTGCGAGTTACATTTACAAAAGCGACATTTGGGGAACTACGCGGGTGGGACTTAGTATGTCAGAGGCGTCAGTATGCATCTTCGCACACGCGAATGCATTCAAATAAGTATGAATGAAAATAAACATACTTACGTCTAATATTTCAAGATTGCGCTCACAATAACGGCTCTTATCTAGCTGAGAAGTGCGGTCTTCGTAACAAATAACAAACACTAATTATATTTTTTTCACAACCGCAGGTTGTAGTGAGCGACAAATGTTAGTGTATTGCAGTGAAGCAAAACCGGTATTTTGTGTGTTGTTTTGGGCTGATTCACATACGCAAAAAAGTACAAACCCCGGCTCTGGCGGAGTTCCGCTATGAGTGGGTGGATGCCCTCGTCCCAACTGACGCAAAAGATAAAATGTGTCAGCGATACAACGTTGCTCATTGCTTGTGTAGCTTAAAAGCTCTGATAGGCCTGCAGAGAAATAAGCCTCACCCTGCCGATCGCACCAGGAAGATGGCCGTAACTGAGGGGATTGTGCGTTCCCAGATGAACCACTTATAAAAACGACCGAAATTCGGATTTACTTTGCAGAAAGAGTACATCACCCACCTTGCACAGCGGCACCCTTGGAGCTTTCCCTGTTCGGCATTGTAATTAGCTGTTGTAACTTTTCCTTCATGACTCGTCTTTCATACCCCTGCAGTTACATTGTGCCAGCATTGTCATGCTGTTAAAAAAAAAAAACGTGAGTCAAACCCATGTACGTTCCCAAAGCCTACGTGTCGGCCTAATGTTCAAGGGTCCTACGTGGTAGGGTAAGGGACGTTTATGGTCGCCGGTTCACGTAACTAAAACTACTACTGAAAAGTCAGTGATCTCTTCCGAAAGGTAAAACATTGCCATTCAAAAACCCAAAAAGGCAAGCTGGAGAAGAAAAGGATAAATCTAAAGCGCATATTTCGGACGGACCCCTTCGAGCCGCCTGGCATCAACTCCAGGGCGTTGTTCGGAATTTGGCGTCAACTCCTTCCGCGCGCTGTTTCTCTTCCCTCATAATGCCGCGGCTATGGAGGCCCTGCTGTTAGAAAGCCGTGCAGGATTTGGAGTGAGAATGAAGCTTTGAAAAAAATCAGCTGCTCCTTCTTCTCGCACAAGTTCCTTGCCTCGGCGCGTGCTCCCCGCAACGCGTGCTTTTTGATTGGCGTCCCGGTGAGCACTGCCACGACTGCGGGCGCTGCCACGCTGTGAGTGTCAGACATTCCGCCAACTCAAAAAAACATTTCGTGAATTCTCCCTGGGCTTTGGGTGTTCGGGGGGAAGGATTTCCGAGTGCGGGTTCCGAGGTCGCGGTCAAGAAGGTGTATGGACCGCCGCTCTCGTCATAAAGCGTGTCGCCTTGCTTCAGATTGACAAATGGCGCGCTCAATGTTTCACATTGACACGAATTCTCGGGCGGGTGCAAGGTTGTGCGGTGTTGGGGACCAAGTCCTTTTTTCGCGGTGACTAGTGGGGACTAAGCCTACGTCGTTTTCACTTGAAAGTAACAGCTCTCTCTCTCTCTCTCTCTCTCTCTCTCTATATATATATATATATATATATATATAAGAGAAGAAAAACTTCGAACAAGGTAAAAGCACGATTGTGGCCACACGATTGTGGCCACAATCGTGCTTTTACCTTGTTCGAAGTTTTTCTTCTCTTGTGTTCTCTACCATCTTCAAAGTTCTAATACTCCCTATATATATATATATATATATATATATATATATATATATATATATATATATATATATATATATATATATATATATATATATATATATATATATATATATATATATCAATCTAGCGAATCAGAATAGGAAATGAGGGGCTCGTTGAAAATAAGACAGAAATAAAGTTTGACAGTCAAGAAAACCTCGGAAAGCAAAGGGAGGATGTGGTAGGTCATTGAAACACATAAAGAATTTGGAAAGAAAGAAAGTGGAGAAAAAATGCCCGCCATGTGGGATCCGAGCCCACTACCTCCAGAATACCGGTCTGGTGCGATAACCACTACGCTACCGGCGGGGCTATTTTCCCCTCCACTTTCTGGGGTATTTATGTCAATGTAATTTTTTCCTGTGCTTGGGGGTGGTAGCCAGCACCACTCCGACTTCTCGGGGTCAAGGGGGCCTTCTTTTTAACCCCTTCTTTTTTCTTTCCAAACTCTTTATCTGTTTCAATGACCTACCATATCCTCCCCTTTGCTTTCCGAGGTTTTCTTGACTGTCAAACTTTATTTCTGTCTTATTTTCAACAAGCCCCTCATTTCCTATTCTGATTCGCTACATGCATAGCGAGTGCCTCTGTTCTGGCAGTCTTGGTGCCATAGGAAGCTTAAGAGGGTTCAACGCTGGCCGACCACTCTCGACATGTCGTAGATACTCGAGTGACGGCCCAGGTGTTAAAAAGAAGGTCCCCTTCACCCCGAGAAGTCGGAGTGGTGCTGGCTACCACCCCCAAGCACAGGAAAAAATTACATAGACATAAATACCCCAGAAAGTGGAGGGGAAAAATATCCCCGCCGGTAGCGTAGTGGTTATCGCACCAGACCGGTATTCTGGAGGTCGTGGGTTCAGATCCCACCTGGCGGGCATTTTTTCTTTACTTTCTTTCTTTCCAAATTCTTTATCTGTTTCAATGACCTACCATATTCTCCCCTTTGCTTTCGGAGGTTTTCTTGAGTGTCAAACTTTATTTCTGTCTTTTATCAATCTATCTATCTCCCCCTCTCCCCATGTGCGTGTGTGTGCGTACATGTACGTGTGTGCGTGTGTGTGATTGTGATAGGAGAGGTGTCACTCACTCACTCACTCACTCACTGATATGATTGGCTCTCGCAGTCTTCTTCAATATAAAGAATTTGCTCATATTACCTCATGTTCTGGCAGAAACGTACAAACAAGTCGACATACAGAATGGGAAACGAAAAAAGAATAAAACCGGGTGTCGAAATATCACATACCTGTCCAGACAGCTGTCCCTTGCGATTCATGCAGAGGTAGCGCTTGCTGACGACTCCGCGAATACTGTACAGCTTCACCGCCACTGCGTTCATCTCCAGGACGGCTGCAAGAGTAAACGGCATCGGGGGGTTAGACGTAGGTAGGCTTTTTTCTTTCTTTTTTTTTTCGTTGCGGCAAAGTACGCCGAACAGATTGAGTACAGTAAAAGTCAGCGATAAAATGGCTCCGCAAGGATAGGTAACTCTTTCCACCTGAGCCAATCTACACATATATCGTGCTAAAAACTAAGCGGCCTGAACACTAATAAATTACTACGTCCACCGGTTGAACCTTTTTTAGGCTCCCAGTTTTGCTTCCGGCTCATTATTTCGGTCTGTGCAAAAATTGCCTTTTTTGTGCAATGTGCTGTAAAATTTGGGGCTCTTCTCCCAAATGGCAATCTGGTGTACATAAATGCCAGTTCTCCGCAAGTCCTACCTCAGACATAAACTGGAAGTAGGGAGGGGTTCAGACTCATCGTATGCTTTCTTCCCTCAGCAGTCGTTGGCTTTGGTTATAAACAGGGCTGCTATGATCCCCTGCATGTTTCTAATAATTAATTTTCGCAGAATATGGCGCGCTATTCCTAGACGCCCCAATAGAGCGTACCCCATGCGCCATGACCGAGTGACCTTCGATACGCTGTGCCCCGAAGTGCGTCACAATTAATGTCCCGACACGTCGGCTACGCGCTCACACACACGCCCATGAAGGCTCGTCTTCATTGTGAAACGCTTTCACGCGCAAGCGTGAAATCAGGCCTCGTCAGGGCGACGTGCAAAAAACCCTTTGCATGCGCCATAAATCAATCCAGGTCGAAAAAAAAAAAAAAACGCGCCTCGCTTAGCTTGTAGTTTCACTTTAACCGAATGCCCTCCATTGAACCTCGTTAGCTGTGCAAATTGTGCCGTCCGCCAATCGAAGACCTCCCGGCCTCCTAGACGCCGCAGTTTTTCAGTGAGCAAGCCTCCCTGCAAAGTTTGTGAATTGCAGCGGGCGCACTCAAGACATCACAGCGCAGTGCATCCTGCTCCCTGCACTGCTCGGAGCGGCAGACGGGGGGCGTTTCATTAAAGCTCAGTGAGGGGCACCCTGCCTTAGAGCATCCCGTGCTCATTCTTGCTTTCCGCGTGCAAAACGGCCTCCCTCCCCTCCGGCCTGCTCGCATCAGCCGTCCGGGGCACGGCAATTTGTCACGGCCCGACCGGATAGAGTCCGATCGCGAGGCGCAGTTTAGTCGCAGCCAAGACCGCGTGTGTAATTAAATGCCACCGCCGCCGCCGCTGCCGCCTCGCGGAAGAGAGCGATTGTGCGGCCAGATTGCAGGGTTGCTCGCCCAAGGTATGCGCGCCTGCCGCTTTATGGGCGCTGACATCTTCATCAAATAAACGGGCTTTTATAGCAGCAGGAGGGTGGGGCCAGCAGCGCCCGTCCACCGTTGGGTTCTTCGGCGGAAGGGTTCGGCGGTGGGAGGGAGGGGTGATTGCACGCGCCCCGAGCTAGACTGGCGTCGGTCGCTTTCCTTGCGAAGATCTCCGTGTCCGCTGGCGCGCCGCGATGAGGTTGGGCTCTCCTTGAAATGCACGGGAAGAGACGTGCGGAACCTTTTATTGCGTTCCCGAGGAGGCCGTTGGAAAACTTTTGCTTCCTGTCAGCGAGTGATGTGCAGTAACATTTGACTTGGCTGTGCTGTTCTGCGCGGTTGCTCGGGCCCGGTCGATGCTTACGCGGATAATAAAATGTTTCGACAGCTCGGAAGTGCGTAGCCGAGAATTGCACACAGCCTATTTTGTTCATTTACGACACTCGCGGCTGCGTCTAATTATTATTGATTTAGGGCAATTGCGATCTGGCTGGATTAAAATCGATTGCGCAGTGCAACGAAAGAGCTAACAAGAGAGGAAATGCCCGCCCTTCTTTCTAATCTATCTTGCACTCCCTCCCCTACTGTACGGCGGCCATTCATTTCAACATATCCGCGACTGACGGAGGAATAACTTTCATTGTTTTTTTTTTCCTTGACAACGCTAAACACCAGAATCAGTCACAATTGCCGTTTCGCTTCGTCCAGAAATAAAGCTCATCCCGTTCAACGGTAACATCGGATTATCTTAGTAAGCAAGCCAGTTCCACATAGACACACGGCAAGAAGTGCGTAACTTAGCAGTCTCACCCATTTGCGTGGCTGGGGTGGTTAAAATTACGCCATCTAACGCGGTGTGCCTTGCAAACAGGCATTCGTGTTGGACGGCAGGTCTTGAGGACGTATTACGTGCTAGTTAGCAGTGCGAAAGACGCCGCCAGCTGCCCCAACCATCGTTTCTCTCCTAGGCGCCTGCACGAGTAATTATGCACACGTAGACGAGTTCATCTTCTAGCCGGTGCCTCTAGGCACCTACGGGTGTCGTGATTGAGCACCGGCGATCGTTTTGTTGCTTCCCGCAAACTAGATGGACGGCCCTCGCGGTGACGTGCCTAACCGGTTAGTATTTCGTGCCGGGAATAATTAACACCCGAGGGTGTACGGCGACGCCGACGGCACGCGAAGATGAAGATGAAGCAAACACTGACGCTCAGAGGTTGGCTTCGCCCACGGTGTGATGACGGATCTCGACTGCGTGCTCGGCATGGTCTGAGGGTTATTTGAGTCAAACGAATTCGTGAAATGCGGCTTCGTCGCTCCATCATTGCCGAGTCTCATCATAGCATTACATTGTGGCACGTTCGTTCCTCAAGCGGAACCGGAAGGAACCGAAATGATGAGTCGCGAATCACCCATATTTTACATCATTTTAAGCTATCCAGAAACATCGGTTGAATTTCTGCTTGCCGTCGGCCACACGATTAATCATACACACGCACAACCTTGCTAGTAAAATGTTCTGAACAGCCCACGGGCATACACACACTTTGCAACCAATCTTTTTTTTTAAATAGAAGTAAAAATCATGCATCCCTCCGTCTAACGACGACGATGGTTGAACACGAAACTTTCTCGTTATGAATTCCTTGGTTGTCCAATCCCACACTGCGAGTATGTGCTACTCTATAGGTGCGCATCACTTTTCTAAAATACCCACAGCAACCCTCGGGTGACCCGCGGTGGTGGGAAAGTGGCTAGGGCGTTGCGCTACTGAGCACGAGGTCGCGGGTTCGATTCCCGGCCGTGGAGGCCGCGCTGATGGAGGCGAAAAGAAAAAACGCCCGTGTGTACGAGATTTCGGCGCACGTTAAAGATCCCCAGGTGGTCAAGATTAATCCGGAGCCCTCCACTACGGCGCGCCTCATCGCCTGCGTTGCGTCGGCGCGTTGAACCCCACAATCAATCAATCAATCAACCCTCGGGTGTGCCCTCCGAAGGTCTAACGTTTGGGTTAGGGGTGTACAGTGCGAATCGGTACTTGCTGCTCGGCGTTCGCTTCGACCACGGCGAAATGAGCGATGGGATAGACGCCGGCTTCATAACGCGAGGGACGCAGTTTCGAAACCGGCCACGGGAAACGTTTTTTTTTTTCTTTCACCCACGATCAGTCGTCATCATAGTCAAAGAAAGCTGGCTTTCCTGCAGGGCGTATTGGCGTACAGCGGCATTCATTTATTTACTTACTTATTTATTTACAGATACTGCAGGTCAAACCTTTGAACCAAGCAGGACGGGCTATACAAAATATATGAATGAGACGAGTACGAAAGAGAGCACCTGCAGACACTAAGACACTAAAGACTCGGTGAAGACACAAAGCTTCGCTTTAAAACAAAAGCTAAGGTGCGGATATGCCCTTACACCAAAAAATGAGATCATCGACAGATTGTTTTTGTAGTTATCTCTTTTTTTTGCGTTAAAATACGATTTTTGGAGCAATAGAAAAGGGAGAAAATGGAGGAAGGTTCGCGCACTTGGTGGGGTCCAACCCCACACCCTTAGGGAACGAACGCGCCCACTGCTCTACAAACTGAGCTACAGGAGCGAATGACTTCTTTATTTTCTTGTGTACTCATGTGCGTGCACTTTGTCAATTTTTTATACGCGTGCTAAGAACCACATTCAGCTAATGCGAAGATGATTACTGCCTTCTGCAAACAGCGCTTCCAAACAAGCCGCACGTATCACATTCTACACTGCGTTGTGAGCCCAGGCTAATACAAAAGCTATTATGATCCCGCCGGTTCAGTCAGCTCAGCCGCTATGGCTATCAATAAACGCTGCGAGTACGCTGGCGCACGTGATACCCTACCTATACGTTACAGGTCGACAGCTTTCTCAGAACCTGCGAGTACCCGCCCCCGTTGTGTAATCAATTACGCCCTCCGTGCTCACACGAGGTCCCGAGAAACAAAGATGCGTGTCTGCGCGTCCCAATAACCTCATGCTGCGCGGGAAAGGAGAATGGAATACACGCCGGCTAATTAAAACGCTGCGCTCCCTGGCGCGCCGTACCCTTTCGCTCGGCGCAGACGAGAATGAAAAGTGAGGGGATACATGCTAAAGCAAACGCAATTACCATGGCTGCATACTTGTTTTGGCTTTATCGGTACTCTGCAGGGATGTTCTCTGTCTCCCACTCACTTCTTTCGTTGAGATTAATCGAACAAAAGAGGAGAGAAGAGTTGTAAAGTGGAGAGTGTCAGAAAGCTTGCCCGCCTGAATTATGGGGCCTGTCTATTGAACCCGCAGCAGCGCTGGAAAAGAGTTAGAAAGTATACTCGGGTGAGCTCTCGGCGTACCATCCACCGGACGTAACGTAGAAAGGTTAGAGAAGAAACCGCATGAAAGAAGGAACGAATGAACGAAGTTTGGCGTCTTCATTGGCGGCCTAGTGGTCGCCTGCAGCAGAGGCTACGTCGTGCGCTAAGTGCAGGGCGTACGGACCTATTATTCCCACCGTGATGACCGACCGCCGGCGCCGTCAGTCACGAAGTTGCCGTCAATTCTGCTCTCTTGCTAGTCTCGCGTGCGGCGGCGGCCGGGAAACCCGATCGTTCTTGTGTGCTTGAAGGAGTGCTGGAGTATGCATTACACATGCTGAAGTGCAGAGTGTGCAGGTGTTTACCGCTATGTAGGGGTTGGCTTGACGCACTCTTTCAAATGTTCACCCACTTTGTATACTGAATCTGTGAATGATTCCGTGAAATGTTTTAAAAGCAGTTTAGGAGAACAATAGAAAGAATAAACAGGGTTTTTGTAACAAACGGTTAATGGTCAGAAAGGTAAACCCAACGGATCCCCCCATTCGCATTTAATACATAAAATCGTAACGTGGTGCTAAACTTGGCAAGTTTTCTTGCCGGAATTGAGCGGAGAGCAGAGATGGTTATTCCGCAGTTCCTTTCGTTGTGAGTGTAATGACATAAGTAGCAAGTGGCAAGTTTTTGCTTCTGTGAATTTATGCCATGGTGAAAACGAGTTTGCGTTCCTGTTCCCCCTGCCGCAAAGCTATTTCTTTTCGTCCTTGAGGCGTTTCGACATTACCATTGTAATTATGATGCCGCTTACTCGAGCCCATAAAGGTAACTCAGCGTGAATGAAATATTCTGAAAGATCTCTGTGAAGATGCAACGCGCGTCTGCTGTTTCAATAGAATTTCCCTGTCGTGGCCTTGACAATCTATCTTGTTCCGCACTATATATATAGCGTTCGAAGGCTGCTAAATTATACGTCGCTGTAAAGCATACAGCTCGCAACTCATACCGCGTTGATTTGTAACCTGTCTTCGGTGCTTTCGAGGTCGTCGCTTTTAGAACTCTGCGGTTCTCAGCGCGCATTCGGCCAGTGCCGCCTTCAGAAGAGTCGCTGATTGGCTTCCCACGGCTCCTCCGAGTAGAACGCAAATGAGGCCAGTCCCCCGCTCCCTTGTAAACAGTCTAATTGGCCCTGATGCGTATTCGCACTTTCTCACGACATATTTGATTTATTCGCCTTTTTTACCGACACCCTTTTCGTGCCTTTAGAAATTTAAGTTTCGATTGATGACAAGACGTTGAGACCAACACCGGAATTGACTAGTGACTTCAGAATAAAAGCAATTCTGGTGGTGGATTTTCGGGAGGATCAGAACAGATATTTCCCTCGCCGTTGAAAGTAATGGAGCCTTGGCGGATCCGGACTTCGACAGCAAAAAGAAGAAAAGAAAGTAGTTTTGAAACAATGAAAGTGCATACCATAATGCATAGAGCTCCCTCTCCCTCTCCTCCTTCGTATTTCTCTATCTCTATCTTTGAGAGAGAGAGATAGAGAGAGAGAGAGAGAGAGAGAGAGAGATAGAGAGAGAGAGAGAGAGAGAGAAAGAGAGAGAGAGAGAGAGAGAGAGACGGATATGTATCGCTATGCTGCGCACTGCGGTTCACCCTGTTTGCTTTTCGCATATTGATTGCAACATACGCCCTTACTACGAATGAACAAGAGCGATCACTGCATAAACCTTTTAGAGTACTGTGACTTTTTTAATTCCTACCAGACCCCGATTTCCACCTCCCTGTTACGGTCGCCGATCTCAACCTCCGTGTCTGATCTATTTACACATTCGGACTCGCAGCATCGCACGAAGAGACCGCCTACTCTTGCCCTATATCTAATAACGAGTAATAATAGTGCTGCAGACCCGTGCTCCCCGCTCTGTGTCCGCGATTTGTTCGCTTTATCTCCTGCGCCATCGAGTGACTATACGACAAAGCACACTGCACACGCTGCCCTCCCGCAGTTGTCGCTCGTGCTGCTCGTCGCACGCGGGCGGCAAGCGTCTGATGTCGCGCAACGCGAGCAGGGAATGTCGCCGTACGCGGCGGCAGCCTCGGGCCCTATAGACGGGTTTCTCGGAACCACCAGCTTCGAGATAAAGTGCTCGCCGCCCTACAAGCAGCGCACGTGGTGCTCAAATTGGGATCACTTGGTGCTCAACGCCGAGTCTGGAAAGAATAAGACATCAGCGCGATTCGGGGCGCCAATGGAGCGTTTTTTTGCTGCTGTCGGCAGGTTTATTCGCACACTCGCACACACCTACATTTAATCACACGCGCTGTTTGTCGGCACAATGCACTGAATATATGGGTGTGCGGAATGAGCCTGCATGCTGGGGTTGATAAATGAACTGGTTCAATTAGTGCTGTTATCGCATGCGCGACAGCGCCGAATTATGACCGCTTAATTTCCCTGAGACGTCGACGCGACAACCAATCCTGCCGCTTTGTTTTAGGGTCGTGTCGTTGAAAGCGAAACCGGTGATTATGTATGCAGGGCAGGATGTATGCATGTAGTCGGGGAATCTGCAGGTCGTCGGAAGCTGAGACCTGTAATTAGAACTACCGCAGTAAAAACTAAAACTTTTTTCTTCAAGCAAATATATGCTGACACGTTTAATTCACCTTTCAGTGTGTTGTGCGTTATTTTTGGGAAGCTGTTCAGCATGCTGTCGAGTGGGTGTTGCCAGCTCACTAATTTTGCTCTGTCTTTTTTTTTTCTTTAGTCTGCAAGCATTGCTTTGCGAAGCGCTCCCCTCTAATTAAGACCGGTTATATACCACAACGAACGCAACCACTGGCTTAGGACTTGTTGAGCGGGCATCGGCAGGATATTTGTGGGGAGAAAGTTGAGGCAACGAGAAGCAAGGCGGAGGTGAACATTGGGCGCGCATTATTAAAAAAAACAAAACAACGAAAACATTGTCCTTTTTGCAGAGAATGATTATGCTAAGTGACACACCCTCTTTTGGGGAGAACGCCTTGTTTTGCCCTTTGCCCGTACTCAAGCAGTGCATCCTTCCTCTTCCTTGCGTAATCGTTCGTCATTAATCAAGCTCAGGCAGCCACAAGGTCCCAAGTAGTATTGGTCGACTCCTCGCAAAGAAAACCCAATGATTGATACTAAATAAATTTTTCTATCATCATCATCACCATCATTATCAGCATTGTCATCCTGCCCTCACGACGAGCTGCCATCCTGCCCCTCCAAGTCTCGCTCGTCTCAGTGGGGAGCGGCTTGTGGAAAGGGGGATGGCGTACGTACGTGCGTGCCTACGGACGTACGTGCGTGCCTACGGACGTACCTGCGTATACGGAGAAATTTGTACTCGGATCGATCCAGACATGCGCCAGTTCTTTTATAGAGTAGATCGACTCCATGTTTCTGGATCCCCTCTGAATAAATGTATTATGGTAATCTTGCCGCCATTCGATGCCCTTGCCATACAATCGGAAAAGAGGAGGGAAGGAGGCAATAGGGCTCCTCCCTCGCACTATCCTGCGGACGCGCGCGTGGGCACAATGGAAGTATTTTTTTAGGAACCTTTCGTGCCTACGTACGCGCGATGGTCTCTCCTCCAACGCTCTCTGGCCTCAGTTTAAGGTTAGCCCCGGCCTACTTTCGCGCTACGCTCCCTAACCATTGTGACAGGCAGCTAGCTACACAGCTCCCTCTGCACCGACCCTGGTTCGCATCGTCACAACGCTTCACGGGGTTAAGACGGCCGCTTTGTCCCTCTTCCATTGCCCTACTGCAAGAATTCCACGTCGAAGTCACGGGCTCTCTCTCTTTCCATGCCCGTGCCCTTTGGGTCTTCGTCTGGTGTGCAAGTCACGTAGGGAGCTGCGAGTCTCACAAGTTGTCTTCGATTAAGACATATCTACGCGCAGCCTGACACCCGAATTCCATGTACGTAGCTCCCGAGAGTCGAAGCCGCCGTTCGCCTTCCTTAGCACAAACACGGGGAGATGGATTGCCCGTGTGCAAGCTTCGCTTCACCCGCCTCCTAACACTCGGTGGACGCGTGTATATTGACAAAGCACTTCTCTCGGCTCGGCTCGCTTTCAGAGCAGCGGGAAGCTGTTGGAAGCGAGTGGAAATCGCGTTTTCGGACGCAAGTCACGTTGGCGTATGTGAAAACAGCCTGAGCTCAGGCTTTGTGTGCAGGGTCCGGGCTTACAATCTTGATGCGTTTTGGCCACTCTTTCCCTTAAATTCGTAGAATTAAAGACATTCTTTCGTATCCTTCGGCATTACGGGCATCTTTTCGGGCAGGATTTCGTCCTACAGTGGACGCAAACAGGCTGATGATGATTCTTCATCATGGCCTGTCTGACATCCAACCCGTCCGATCGGCTGCGGCGCACGGAGCTGAACACCTCCTCTGCGCGTTCATGGAGTAGCGGCGTACGTATTTTCCATATTCGCACCCATTTTTAAGGGGGCAAAGAACGCATGCGCACCGCAGTGCGCACATCATATTACCTGCGGCGCAAAAGTCTCAACCCGCGCTGCGCATGCAGGGAGTGTCTGTTCCCTCCCCCGATTGCCGGCGGCGCAAGGAGCTAAACTCACGCTGCGTGTGCACAGAGGAACAGCAGTGCCTTTCCTTCGCATTCTCATCCAGGCTATGAAGCAATCGCTCAAAGCTGCTTTCGAAGTTGCGCGCTGCAATTGCGCTGACGTCAATGACTGGGCCGTAAACCGTTTATAAAACTCAGTCTTTAGCCACTCGCCGTGCCAGGTGACATGGTGCGTCGCAAGCGTCCACAACTGGAAGAATACAAACTCTTCGAGAGGGCGTCGTGAAACCGCCGGGCGTAACCGATGCGCAGGGAGGGCTGGCTATTACAAGCAACGGCGCCTGCGAAATCCGGCCCTTCTTCTACGTGACGTCGTTGGCCTACATCATGCACACGGTCATGAGGTCACAGAGTCGTGACGTCAAAAAATTAAAATAAAATGAGAAAAAAATCAATAAAAGTAAAATAAATGAAAAGTAAAGGAACACAAAAACTAACCAACAAACTTTTAATATTATAGCTAATCCAGAGCCATCACGCGATGGGCTAAAAAAAAGACTTGCGTTTGCGTCGTAAATTTGAGTAAATTTGTAACTAGCCAGTTAGAGACGGAGGGGTCTGCCTCGGCCGTATTCCCGAACAGTTTATGGCTGTCAACAGATTAAGGTGACGAAAATCTGTCATTCTCCAGCATCTCCCTCTCTCTTCTCTCTCTCTGAATCTATGTCTCTGTCTGTCTGTCTGTCTCTCTGTCTGTCTGTCTCTCTCTCTCTCTCTCTCTCTCTCTCTCTCTCTCTCTCTCTCTCTCTCTCTCTCTCTCTCTCTCTCTCTCTCTCTCTCTCTCTCTCTCTCTCTCTCTCTCTCCCTTGTCTCCCGGCAGACACATTAGTGGGATGCTCGATTGACATCCCCCTGGTGACACAGGCAAGGTCTGCGCGTGGCGTGAGATATGCACTCCGCCTTCCTCTCTCGTACGCATCAGTTCGCGGCTCGCGACGACGAAGTGTCGACAGATAGTCGAGCGAGCAGCGAGCCCGGCTTCGACCCGACCGTCCTTCGGCCAGCGGGGAGGCCGCGAAGTGTGCTGACGGATGACCCCCGAGACGGGACGCCGAGAGACGCCCCGACACGCCTGCGCCATCAGAGTGGGCCTGCCGCCTAACAAGCTGCCAGGCCACTTCGCACTCCTCCAAGCCTTCCATGCGCCACGGGGCTCGTGCCCGCGCGTGCTCAGCCACAGAACCACATGCTGGTACTCAGCGCACATAAGAAGCACGCAAATGAAGAACTACGAAGTGCAACCGAGTTTCAGTCGCTTACGCTCGTTATACGTCGCTTCTGGTAAACGCTACTTTTTACGTGTCTGTTGGCAGTGGTGATTTCATTTCAAAGCAGTTTGGAGTCCGAATGTTCAAAAATTAAAATTTGTGGGTTTTACGCGCCGGAACTTCCTGCACTTGGGCTATGAGTAGTTCGAATGTTCCGTTCGTTTTCCCTCTCGTGCGAGCCTTTATGCTTCACTGCTGTGCACAGAAGCCTTGCAGAGAAGACGCAATACGCTACATCCGCTCACTCCGCATTTTGCCCTAAGCTTATACTGCAGTTTCACCGTTGTTGTGCGGGATCCCGAAAGTTCTCTTGGTGCCCTATATTCCCCTTGTCCTTTTCTCCTTGTGAGGTTACACAGAAGAACGCTGTTACGAAATCTCAGAGGGATTTTCTTCCCGGCCAAAGGCGTACCCAACTCGTTTCAGTCTAATAACTATCGCGCTAAAAAATACCGTGAAGCTTGCTGTGATTTTGTACAAAACAGATCACACAATAGGACAACGAAACCTCCTTCGTTGGGCAGACAACAAGACTGAGCAACCTCGTTCACATCTCGAGATATCTTTAATAGTGGCTGCTTTTAGAACCACTCAACCGGTACCTCGAATGTATTGCAATGGAGCGGAAAATCGTCATCTTGAAAAACGGGGCGTTTCAATTATATCCAGCGTCGCTCCCATTCTCGGAGGCCTGTTCTTAGTCAAGCGTGACGCATGCCTTCCTAAAACCAGATAAGTAACTGAACTAAGAATAAATACTAGGATCTTTCAACTCTTCCTTGATAACCACATTATTCAACACCTGGAGAACATTAAAACGATCGATGGAGTTTTCAACGTAACCGGATGCACCGCTACCTTCTTTTTAATTATTCAGAGTTGAAAACTTGCTCTGAGAGGAAGTAAAGATATGACCGGACCTCGTGCCGTTATCAGTATGGTGTCATAGCGTTTTGGCATTTCAACAAGAGACGTCATTACGGGCACAGCTAGCGCTTTACTGCTCACAGCCGGAACTGAAATATGCGGGGCACACCGAGATTATGATGACTATCTCACCATCATCATTTCATGTTTTTTTTTTGTTTTCCTGTGTGGTCCGAGAGTAGTGCCTGCGTCCTATAAAGGAAGCCGATTCCTTACAGCGCCTTATTTAATGCTTAATGTCCTCCTACGTTTACCTAAATGATGTGCGCCAACTAGACGTCAGGAACTGCTCCTACACTTACCATACAATAAAACATACTAACAGAAAGCCGTTCCTTGTGCGTAAGGAACGCTCTCAGGAGCGCGGCCATAAAAGAAAAAAAAAGCAAAGAAAGCAGCTAGATTTTCCAGTTCCGGCAAACGTGACTTATCTGGCTTAATATATCAAGCTGGCCTGTTATAGACTTTACGAACCGGAACGTACCCTGACCGCTGCGGTGGGCCCCGTTGATCACGCACGGAAATAAACATCCAGCATAGCTAGCATGTCACTGCCTCATCGTGCACGTATTCTGTCGTGGGGTCAGTTACATCAAGAGCTCGAAGGGATTCCGTAGTCATTAGCAAACCAGAAGGAATTTTTAATAATACCAGCATTACAACATATCGTGAGAATAATCAAATGACCATACAATTCCTAGTTTCATGCAAAAATTTGTCCGTTCGTACGTGCCTACGCCACGGCATTCCCATCATCATCGTAGTCGTCATCGTCGTCGTCGACATCATCATTGTGAACGTCACAACCTTCACAGCTCTTCAATTCTGCGAAAAGCGCAATTGTGTAGGATTACGATTCCACTTAGCATGAGAGGTGCAGTCGGCAGTAAAACTTAAGGACACACCGTTTTCTATCTTGAAGAGCGCTTTCCTGAGGGGCGTGTCATAGCTTGCAGGAGTACGCTTGCGTTTGGCGTTGGCGTGAACACGGCTTGTCACCTGACCTCACATTACATGTTCGTACTTTCGAAAGAGTAATTAACCCTGAACTTTTTATGGCGACAGCCTTCGAGACGAAGGGTTACTGCGTATTCGTGTCCTCACGCACGAGCGGGCCCAGTGGGCCAATATATTGTCGGCTGTTAGTGGTTCTCGGTGATTATATATACAGAAATAATTATTCGAGCCATAGTCGGTCTTCTAGTATTGATTGGTGTTGAAATCAAATTGTGACGAAAATGACAGCCTCATTTCAAACCCGTACCTACATCAGCATCGTTTCAACGATATCTGTCTTAAATAAAAGGACTGGCCGAATAAAGCAGGTGGTGGGTTAGTACTTTCCTCCGACAACTTTTTCTAGATTTAATTTGGCTCTTCGCGAAAAAAAAAAAAAATGCGTGAGAAGCGTGGCCCGGCTAAAAAAATATTGAAAACGTTCACAGTCTGCACTGCAGCAGTGCATAACCTCCACACTGGAATGAGAAATAAAATATGCAGTGCCGCACGAACACGTGCATTAGCCAAAATAGCAATAAATAGGCTAATCTATAACTCGAAAGTTGAGCGCTTTCCCCCCTTACAAGATGGCGGCAGGATGCGGGTGCGGCCGTTGAAAATCTTTTGACACCGTGATAACGAGATCGGAACTCTCGCCACCCGGTACTGCATCCTTTGCGCCGCGTACCACATTAGGCCAGTGTTCCGTCACACCGCGTGCGCCCTGATGACAGCCGTAAGCAGGGCGCAGCCGCAGTGTATACAACCAGGCACGTCGACGCTGCAGAGGGACCACCCGGAGGACGATAATGGAATCGAGCAAGGAGAAAGCCTTTGGCTCCACCTCGAAACTTTGCGAGTCCAGTGGAGAACACATGCCCTTCTCTAAGAGTGCCCCGATTCATATGCCATACGCGCTCTTTGGCCGTCTCACGTGGGAACGCACCGGGAGTCCTGTCGACAGTGTAGCAGCGTTGCAATTGCAATGCGGATCCTTAAGGTATTGCACAATCAGCGTACCCCCCCCCCCCCCTTCCCTCTCACTCCTATGGCTCATCGTGTGGAAACTGAATTATATACGAGTTGGGTGAACCGCAATTGGCGCTGTAAACGAACTGCTCCATCAGTTCGCATTGGAGAACTCAAACCGCAGACGAGAACGACGTTTGCATTCACAGTGATGACAGATCATGCAAGTTTCACAGCGCTTTCTCCGTTGCAGTTGCCCTTCGGGTGCTGCAACTCGATACTGCGATACATTGTTGAAAGATAGCGCTTGGTAAGATTAGTAAATAACCTCAGAATATGGCAACGCAGCGGGTTAGAGGATGCGTATGCGACTGTGAGAACAGGATTGAAGGGGTTGCAAAGGCTCCGACAGAGCGTACGCAGCTTGGAGTTACTTTTGAACCAGACCGAGTAGAAACAGCCCATTGTAGCTTGCACAGCGAAGTTTCGCTCTCACTTATACTTCTCGTACAAGATTCATCAAAGCAACCTGTTCACTCTAGTAAGGTATTCCGCTGCTAACCGAAAGCTGCGTAGACCTAACGCCTCAGCAAGGCGTGAAAGAGACCATAATGGCTCCACCCATGCGCTTGGCATAATAGCTCCCGTGATTACAGCCGACCACCCCCCGAGATTCTGCAGCTTCAACAAGGCCTGTCTGAGCCTTCGCTTAGGCCGCTAAACGATTAATGTTCCGCACAGAGCGCGTTGTCTTTGCCCTGCCCGCGTCGGCGTTTTCATACTGGTTAGCTGGCAGTGAACCACCTTGGAAGACCTCTCCGCATGGAGCGTCGGCCTTTTCTCATGACACCGCGCCGGCCGCCAGCCGCACCTTGGTGCGATGATCTGGGCGTGCCCGCTAATGAATAAGGATCGACGCCGGTTAGAGGTGAGCAGAGGAAGAAAGGAGGGGTGGACAAAGACCCAGGAGAGAGGCCGCAACTCATCCTCGGAACCGAAGGGTAAATCATGTTTCATAAGGGGCAGGAAATCCGCCACGCAAGTGCAGGGAGAGAATTGCAATCTTTCTTTTGTGAGCTCACTGGGGAAGGGCTATTCCGCGAGGAAATTGCAAGACGTCTCGGCATAGCGGAGGCGGAGAGTTGCGCATATTCCCTAAATCTCTGCTGCAAATTCCCATACCTCTCTCGTTCTATACCTTTTCTCGCGGATAATGACGCATGGCCACGCCTTTTCCATACCAAGCAATAGATGTTAATCGACCAGATTTAGGGGAAATCCCCAAGGTGGAGTAAGCTTCTGCGAAGGAAAGTTTGACATCCATCTGAATGCAGCCAAACGGCTACGAAGGAAAGCTGTACAGCTTTCTCAGAAACTTCACAGTTGAAGAAGAAAAATTCGTCCTGGTCCAAAATTCTAACCCGGTTTTTTGTCCTTGCTCCAGACTTTGTGTGGGTGTGGGAGTGTTTGTTAACTTGTAAATATGCCCCTCTCTCCCCTGTGTTCTGTAAACATGTCGCCTGTATCATCTGTCTCTCCTCTCTATGAATCTGTCATCCTCTGCCCCAACCCCCACACCAGCAGGCGTTCCGGTGTCCACCCCTAGGTGTGACAATTTACGCCTGCTGGTGGTCTTTCCTTTCCTTTTTCTTGACAATAAATTCATTCATTCATTCACCGCTTAACCGGAGCAGTCGCTTTACCAACGGAGCTAACCAGGAAGCTCGTCGTTTGTAGCGCGAGAGCGAATTGATCAACAACTCGAAGTGATGGACTCGAAGTGATGGCAACAATAAAGTTTTATCTGATCTGATCTGCGAAGTTTCTGAAAAAACCTGTATAGCTTTCCTTTGTAGTCGTACGGCTGCACTGAGGTGGATGTCAAACTTTCCTTCGCCGAAACTTACTCCGCCTTGGGGATTTCCCCTAAATCTGGTCGATTAACAGCTGTCCATCACTTCGAATTGTTGATCAATTCGCTCTCGCGCTACAAACGACTAGCCTCCTGGTTAGCTCCGTTGGTAGAGCGACTGTTCCGGTTAAGTGGTGGTCCCAAGCTCGATTCCTGAACCAGGACGAATTTTTCTTCTTCAAATGTGAAGTTTCTGAGAAAGCTGTATAGCTTTCCTTTGTAGCCGTACGGCTGCATTCAGGTGGATGTCAAACTTTCCTTCACCAAGCAATTGAGCCAGACTGAAAAACGTTGCCCTCACTGATGCTCTCCAGTTTACCCCCGCTTGTTGCTCCGTTAACCTCGTTAGTTGCAACTTGTGGTCAGAGCTTCCTACACTCAAAATGACAAAAACTAAGCTGAGTTTGCCGAGGTCGGTCAACACGGGCACGGCACGAGTAATAGCGTGGCTGCCGAGCGACGGTACGAGAAGAGGCTGGAGAAAAGGAACTACAGGTTGTGATATGAAAAGGATAGGGGAAAAAGGAACATAGGTTTGGCAGATGCAATGTAAGAGCATGGGGAAAGCCATCGAGTAAGGCTTTTGGTATGCCATATAGGAATGATGATGCGTGGCGGTGAGTGATAGTGGTGACTATTTACTAATGATGAGTCGTATGACATTTTGCAGTTCCTTGAGCTCGTTGATCATGTTGGCAGTGCGGAGCCGTTATGAAGCGCCCATGACACGTGTAAGCTGCCTACGGTTTGGTTCCTACGTTCCCACGTCTTGGCGGTGTCGAGTAGACAGGTTATCATATCTGCTGCCTTCTAAGCTTCTAAGCTTCTAAGCCTGGCTCATCGCACACCCTACTTCCGAAAGCCCCCCCCCCCCCCCCCCCCTTATTTCGCTTTCGTTGTCAAAGATGGATTAGTGGCGCAAAAAGCGTAAAATATGCCCATGGTCTCAAGTTCTTATATATAAGCGGGAAGTTATTTTAGTCGCAGACCTATCTTACCTCCGCACTAAACAAACAACAGCATTCAAACTAGCTACTGTAACCAGTTTCACGCTCCCTCATAAAAGCGTCCCCACGCCGACGCTATTTGGCCGATCGTTGCAGTTGATATCATAATCAAGCCAAGTATACCAAAAGTCATATGAGAGGCGTAACGGATACCTAGTACAGGCACGACGACATCCCAGTGCCGGAAGTCATCGCATCCGCAAACCCATTAAGGACTATAAATGTCCGCGCAGAACGGCTGTGGAAACAGCAGCTCGCGGAACGAGAGCACCAATGTGTACATCCCGCTGCTTTGCCCCTCTTCCTGCGCTGCCCGCGCATGTCGTAGCGGGAAGAGATTGCGGACGGACTGGAATTGGACGAGGTCACGCGAGCCCCTCGTTGAGAGCCGTTCGTCTGCCGACATAGGACAAAACGCTCGAGGAAGCCAGGCCCACCCGACATGGGGAACAAGAGAGTGAGGGGAACAGTTAAGGAGACAGAGAGAGGGGCAGGATGGGCTGGAAAAAGAAACGGCGGCAAGAGGGGGAGACGAGAGCGCATGCCCCACCTTTGGCCGCTTGTCGAGATTGGATCTGCATATTTGCGGCGCGGACGCGTGCGCCGTGGTCGGCGAGATACAATTGGCTGGGTTCAACAAACCGGACAGCGGTAGCATGAGCTGTGGAGCAGTGGCGCGGCTGTGATCGCGAGCGAAAGATTCATACGAGACAGAGGCGGCCGAAGGGTTGCGGAGTCGTCTGCAGGAGCTGAGCACGCCGAACGGACGAGAGAAAACATGCACCGCGGACCTGTTTTAACGCGTTTGCCAAACGCAGGACGGCATTGACGATGGAGAAGGAGGTCTATAAGCGTAACGTGGGCGGCGCCATGAAAGGCCGGCAAGGGGCCCTTCCAAGTCTTTTCATAGAGATCAAGAGGTGACCTTTATTGCGTTCGTCTGTACACGCTGTGTCGGAGAAAAGGTGCGGTGCTTGGTTGCAGCGCGGCAGGCCGGGTGCATGGTTATGTGTCGTATGTTTTATTTCTTCACCACTCGTATGCACGATCAGAAGTGCAAGCGAGCGGGGGGGGGGGGGGGGGGGGGGGGTGAGTGAGTGAGTGAGGCAGCGAGGAAAAGAGGGAGCAAAACGTGTGTCCTTGTCAAAGTGGGTGAAATCTGCCTAGTCCAGAAAGCTGCACGCTGTCTCCACTGCTGGGTCCCGTGAGATTAGGTGTTTTTAACAGCGGCGCTGATTAAGCTTGAGCTTGGTCCGGTGGCGTTAGCAAAAAAAAATACAAAGGAAAAACAGCGTCACCTGTAAAGGGTGCACCACCGCAGATAGGGTATTATAACAGTGAAGCCTGCTTACGCACCTGCTCGAGTGTGAGTACAAGGGGCTTATGGGTATCGCACCCCTTACTATACCATTTTAAAGCTAATAGTCTTTCTTGGGCTACTAAAACGCAAAAAGAAAATTGGCGCACCTTGCACTAGTGGTGCAAGGCTGGAGGAACAACAGAGTAGTGGAGGGCTTAAATATTTTGAAGAGCTTGATGACCGGAGAAGATGTACGGGCTGCGGGGAAGTTGCTGCACGCTTGCTGGGAGTGTGATACTCCAGCACATGCAGCGTCACAGGTCTGTCCATGCGTGTATAAGAGGAGGCATTCCACGAGCCACCAACAAAAAAAAAAGAGAAAGGATCACAGCCCAAGAGAAAGATAATCAAATGCGAAGCTTTCTCCCGTACAATTGCGCGGTGAAGCCTTCATGCTTAAGCTGCTTCAGTAGAACTAGGGATCACTGACAGGTCTTTTCAACAGGTATACCCCGCTGCAACAGGTGAAGGGCTGACTTTTAATCGCTGAATATTGTGACTTTTTGCCTTTCAAGCGATGACAGTTGGCGCAACGCAGCTTCTATGGCAACACACTCACTCGCTGTAGATGAAACCAAAGGCGTCACCTTGCCAGCCCACGAAATATTCAAACTGGGTATCAAAAAAGCCGCCGCGCACACCCCACTTTTTGCGTCAACCGATCCATCAGTGTATATGTGCAGAGAGTGTTTCGTGATCTCCAGAAGTTAGGAGTGCCCCATGCTACATCGGAGGACATTATGTTTCCTAGGAACCACTGGATTGTTCGAAGAGAGGTGTCTCATCTCCTACTCGGATTCTTGCAGTCCACAGGACTAAGTGAGGTGTGATGACATTGTGTGTTTGTTATTTTAGGACTAAGTGAGGTGTGATGACTTTGAGAGTATGTATGTATTTATTGCACAAAAGAAAGAAAGGAAGGTCCACCAACAGGCGTAAATTGTCTCGCCTAGGGGCGGACACCGGAACGCCTGCTGGTGTAGGGGAGGTGGGATAGGGAGGAAAGAGTACATAGGAATAGGGGGATAGGGTAGAGGGCTAACATAAATATATAAAACATGGGCTAGAATAACATATATACAACGTTAGGTGAAAGAAAAAAAAAACGAAACACTCGACATATAAATAAATATAAAAATACGGGACACGAAGGAGTAGCAAAAACGTCACCTGCACACATACACACGCACACACACACACACACACACACACACACAAATACACACAGGGATTCTACACCACTGTGACCCTGGCAGTTACGTACAGTTGTAGCTTAGTGCATTGTGGAGCCCCGAGGCCCCCAGGTATGCTCCCAGGGCCTCGAGCACTTTCTCCCGCTCCCTGGCACTTCCTGGGGGCCAAAGCAGTTCATTGGGGACGATTAGGGGGAGCAATTGCCGGCAGCTATGCAAGGCTAAGTCCGCCTTATTCAACAATACTTACTACTTATACTACTACTTCTTCCGTACAACCGAGTAAGAGTCAGTCTAATATCCGAACTGACTCAACCGTGTCGGAATGTCGCAATTGGATAGACGTCGGCCTCATAACACAAGTAACCCAGGTTCGATTCCGACCACGGGAAGCGTTTTTTTTTTTCTTGTGGCGCTTGATGTGCCATATGGAAACCCATTGGGTAAGTTGGCTTTTCTGAAGTGCGTTTGGGGCGTAACGATTTGGATTTTGGACCCTTAAGTTGGTCTTTGAAGACACTGGATTCTGACCTGCAGAGAAAGCTTCGCCTTTCAACCTTTTTGCACTTCACCCACGATTATCATCATCACCGTCAGAGAAAGTTGGCTTTCCCTTGGTGCATTTTGGCGTGCGCGGGCACCATCAGGGAGGCAAAGAAAGCTTCGCTTTAAAAGGTAGTGCAGGGATCGCTACGGTGCACCAGAAGAAACGGCGGCTGCAGGGCACCTCCACCGCGCCAAGCGCACCAGCTCCCCTCGCGCCGATCGAACGGGCGGCGCTGCTCGAAGCGGGCGGCGAATGCTACATGCAAATGCCGCCGCGGGCGCTCTGCCGGCCGGCTGCGTTCGCTGATGGCTGGCTTTTGTTTATCCGCCTTCTTTTCGTCGCCTGGTCGTCTGACGTAACAGATTGGCGCCTCGCCAGGGAGGTGCTTGAACTTCCCTCTCCGGCCGTTTGTATACGGGTGTCTTATGCCGGCAAACTAACAACGTTGGGCAACACGACTTTGGTTTATGCGCACGTTGTAATAGCGAAGGCGCACGTGTTCCAAGCACAGTGTGCTTCATGCATGAAAACCGTTAAAATGGGGACGATGGGTAAAAGCTGTGGATAGTTTTCACGTGACGCCATTAGCCCCAGTGGTTTTTCCGCGTAGCTGGTGATGATAAGATGATGATATACAGCCGTAGCCTACAGCCCCTAATACAGTACCCGGGAATTGCCGACAATGAGGGAGAACTTATGCTCTAAACGAATGCCGAGCAACTGGACGAAAGCGCGGTGCGTTAATTTCTCGCAGTGCGAATCACCTATAACGGGAGGGGAAATTCCGGCAAGAAAGTAATCATCGGTGTATCTGAGGTCATTAACTTGAATTTGAAATATGTGCATATATATGCTGTTCAGCCTGCATGTTTCCCTCCCCTTTGTCTCCTAACATTTCTAAATTCCTATTTTTATTCAACAAATACGCATACCTCTGCCATGTGCCCTCAGCGTTTTTGGATATGTATATATATATATATATATATATATATATATAGCGAATCAGAATAGGAAATGAGGGGCTCGTTGAAAATAACACAGAAATAAGGGTTGGCAGTCGAGAAAACCTCGGTTTTCTCGACTGAGGTTTTCTCGACTGCCAACCCTTATTTCTGTGTTATATATATATATATATATATATATATATATATATATATATATATATATATATATATATATATATATATATATATATATATATATATATATATATATATATATATATATATATATATATATATATATTGCAGAGATAAAGCGACCTGGTTTTTGTCTTGTCCCTGTTTCTCTCGCAAGAAATTTTTCGCTCAACCATGGTCATTTGTTCCCGTTTCTCTAAGTATACGGCCAGTGAGAAAAGTGAGTGCACCATGTCCAATTAGAGCTCTGATGAGGTAGGCACTGCTTTACTCTGACGGCCACCATAGCTCCGTCATTTGCGGAAGCTAAAACCAGGAACACGTCACAACTGGCAACGTAACACCGACTGTATCTCCAGGCGTAATCTTTCAGCAGGCAGCGCAAGACACTCGAGGGCGATAAGCGTTATCCCCGTACAAGTGCATGGGTACACGAAGGAACACCGTGTAGCAACAGTGTATACAAGATTAGCGTGTCACTGCGCACACGCATTCCTAGGCGCCAGCTGCGTAACACCTCCAAAGGGAGGCAAGAAGTTGCCCCACTGAGTGCACGGCAAACAAGCTAGAGAGAAGTGTTGTTACGGGGACTCTGTTTATCGCGCAACCCAGCGATTCTCCAGTCCTCCGCGTCCGCATCCCGGTTTGACCTCGATCGCTCCTCCCCCGTTTGAAAGCATCGCTTGCAAAGCCAACTTCCCCGCATCGATCATCCTCGGCTCCGTGTATCATAATGGTGTGTCATCACGTGTCATCGCGCACTTTTCGCGTTTCTGCAATCGATATTCTGTGATAGACAATACCAGGAAGCTATGGTCACGTGGCAGCTGACCTCTGACATTGAGACGAAAGCGAACGCGCTTGCCTCTTCGACACGTTTCCCACGCGTTCGTTTTTGGGGCAGCAGCGAAACTGCGGATATGTCCTTGAAAATATGTTCCGAACAATGTAATGATTAGTTGGGAGTAACATGGCTGCCAAATATTAGCCGTTACGCTTATTTCTGTTTTCTTTTTTGTCTGTTGTATTTATTCTGTCCCCTCTTCCCAGACAGGTCAAAGTTATCATTGTTCGGAAACATACAAGTTCACCTTCGAAGTTCGGCTGAGTACATCTTTGGATGGGTATATGGCGCCGGGAAAAAAGATACCCGCATGAAATTGAGAGTGCTTATATGTTTAGAGGATGGAGAAACTACAGGAAAGACGTCCGTTGCGTGAGGGAGGCCGAACGCTTCAATCACTCATTCTCCGCCGCCATGGCGGAAGAGGCCAGCATATCTGCTCGTTTTAATTAGCTCGTGACAAGTTTAGCGTCGTCAACGGATCACTTCCGCTCCGCCACGACGCGTGCGTGATCAAGCGTGAATGTGGCGTGTCGCGCGCTGGTTGACGACTAAACAGGTTGTTGACAAGGGCAAAGCGAGCAGGTTCGCTCTGCCGTTGTCAACAACCTGTTTACTTGCCAAACAGCGCAATTGAAGAAGGGGTCCCGTTTCGACTGTTCGGTTCGTCTTGCCATGTTTATATACAACAAAGTCGATGTAGCGCTCGGAGGAATAATCGAGGGCTACCTATGACTGCCTGCTGCCTACGTGCTAAAAATTAATTCGGATGCAATAATCCTTACATCGTCCCGGTTGTGCATCTGTGTGCTTGGGAAGGGCTATATTCCGCTTACGTATTTATGTGCGTCACAGTGCTTGCAAAGGAAACCATTGTGTCTGGTGTGCTACTGTCCTCATGGCAAGTCCAGAATAGGCCGATATGCTCTTTGCCCGTTAAGGTAGTTGATAGTAATACTTTATAAGTGTGTTGGTAACTCCCACGTACAATGATGTGGGGAAAAAAAACTTTTATAACTAGGTGGAGAAGTTAAGAGGAATGAATGGATTTGGGTACTGCTCTGATTTGGGTAGAAGTACGAGTGTTTAGGCAAGAAAGTCTTGGCCGGCAATATTTTACTCGAGGCACCAAACAAAACCTTTCATCGTAAAAATGAGGGACAATCAATCGAGGAACAAGAGAGACTGAGAAGGTAAAGTAATTAGTGAGACGATGAGCGTAGTTAAAAGTTATTACACGTAACAGTTATGACAAAGGCAAAAAAGGCGTTTCCGTATGTTCACTCGAACCATGGAAGCAGGAATTGCAAAAGAAAAGGGAACGTCAACACAACACACACCACGCCATCCTCCTAACCCTTATCGAAGCTTCACGCTGTAGGCCATCCATGACGTCCACATAGGGGCCACAGGGAAAAGGAAACATTGACAAAATTGTCTCCCGCTGTGCGGGACACCACGGAGACCGTCCCCGCTGCGCGAAACGTGTGAATTTCAAAGCGGCGGCTCGGGCGGCGCAGGGGCAGCATCGTTAGAGTTACGACGCGAGACCCTACGCGCGTATGATTGACGTAGGCGGCATTTGTGGAGCGCGCGCAAAGGCGTCGCCGGTGCTCGTCGGAGGGCGAAAGTTCCGACGCGCCGAACCTGCTGAGTCTTCTTGTTAGTGTCACTGCCGTTTGACCCTCTGCCCGGGGAGGTCAAGGCGCCCTGTCAAGCTCCCTCACCGGGGAGGCCGGCTGAAAGCGACGGCGCGTTTACCCCTTTCGCTTTCCAGACGGGCACGTACGAGTGTGTGCTCGACTAGTTCCGACCCAGTGCCATGCGGAGAAGCCCTCTTTGGGAAACGTCAGGAGCTGAGAGGAGGGGGTGTGAGAATGCGTCGACGGAAGTGGCCAGATTTCACGGGGAAGGAAGGACGATCAGCCTGACGTACACGGACGGTAGTGTTTGTTTTGTTGTTGAGGGTTAATCCCCCAGCTTTTGCTACCACTAAGAACAGAGCTCGCGCTACGAATCTTGAAACTCAAGCGAGTTTTGATTGACAATGGTTCGGGCACTTTCATTATTTTGTTTTCCAGAGAAAAGCTGCATGCCAGCTGGAAATATACGAGCATTTAGTTCTAGTGTTTCTCCTAGACATGCTTTGCGTAATAGTGTGCTTCATATTATGTGCTCTGCACAAAATACGCAACGATTTTGAGGATACCTTTTCTGTGCCTGCTTTCAGGCAGTTCGAAAACGATCCATTCTTGATATTAAAGGCCTTAAAGTGTTCAAATGAACATCGAATTTCTTGCACCGAGCCTGAAATTTCACAGGCACCCACTTTGTCAGGATGCACCCTAGGCAGGTGCCGTACCTTCGCGGATGGTTCAAGAAGAAAAAAAAAACAAGATGGGGTAAGGCAGAGGGGGGAGGCGCTGAATCAGCCTTTTCCTGATGATATACTGTGCAGAAATTCGTAGGCCGGAGGCACGGGCAGAGTGGAATAGAAGGCGCGATCATTCCTCTTCGCGAGCCGCCTCTTCAAGGGCGGTCCGTTGGCCTAAACCTAGACAGGTCTTTATGCAAATTCACGCGGCCGCCGGCTCCGCCGTGTCGGTAATGCTCGAGGGAGTTCGGCCGTGTCGAACGGGGTGGTCCTCCGCGCTATGGGTCACCGGGACGCCGCCTGATCACGCTCCGTTTCATCTCGCCGATACCGGCACCCTGCGTGCCACGCAGGGAGAAAGATAGGTGGGCGCATCTCTCGGGTGCTGCCTTGGGTGCTGCTGCGTGTCACGTGGTGCGTAGTTTCGAAGCGAACTGGGGTTCCCATGTCGAGGAAGTAAGTATGATTACTGCCTGAGAACATGCTCCCGTGGCAGGCGTTTGTTGTTCGCGCTTTTCCTCATGTGTTAGCGTATGTGCGCATTTTTACGTGATTGCGTGTCTCCACCCATTTTTGCCATTTATCACTTTCAATATGGAGTGGCAAGCCAAGTTCGCTGCTAGGCTGACCTCTATGCTCCCATTAATGCACTCTCTCTCGCTCTCGCTCTCGCTCTCTGCTCTCTCAGGCACAAAGGAGGAGAAAAATACGAAAGATGTTTTTTCAATAGCAGGCAATTCATATTTAGGTCAACGCCCTTCTGGAAGAGGAGGAAGGTCGCACCCTCACCCACTGGTTCTTTTTCTCGGTACGGCGATGTTGCATAAAACGGTTGACTGGCGTCACATAGTCTCAGTCACTTCGAACAGCGCATTCGTTCCAGAAAACCTCCTTTGATGACGTGGGCGTTGGGCCATTTCATGCCCTCTGTCGTTGCGCCTTCAGGGAAAGTAGAGGGCAGTGGGAAAAGAAAGTGTTCAAAGAGAATGGGGATGAGCTAGAACCACGGAGAACGGACGTGTCTGTGGGAAGCTCGCCGTGCTTATGAGATGGCACATGCGGGCCTACTGGCGAACGAATGCTTTAAGCAGAATCACTATTCGTCCTTCGTGTGTCAATGGCCCGTTATATTTCGGCTGAGTTGCGCGGCAAGCGCCTTAACCCCTACTCATTTTCTTCCGGCTTCCTTCGCCGAATCTTCCCCACAGGTGGGCGATACGATGTCAGGGTCACACGGTACAAGTTTAACGAGGAACACCAGTAGTAAGTTATGATACACAAAATACCAGGGAAGTGCCACCTTGTCTGCAATTGGTAATGTAGACGATCTGCAACGCTGGCGGTATGAAAACAGCCAGGTTTATCCCGTCTCAAAACAACCAGGTTTACCAGCATCACCATGGGAGTAGCCGGGGGGGGGGGGGGATATTTCGTTGTGAGAACGCCCCCCTCCCCCCCCTCCCCAATATAATTTATGAGTACGCGACTGAGCCTCACCTAGCGTGAGTTTGAAAAAATAAATGTGTTTTATACGCCGCAAATATACCTAGGCTATAAAGCACGCCATTGGAAGGCTACGAATTGATTTTCCTTTTTGTTTTTCGCCTTTGTCAGGAAAAGAGGCGACGTGGCAGAGATCAAACCAACGTACTACTCGCGCTCAGCAGCACGTGAGCCACCGAGGCGGGTTCAGCAGGAGTTTTGCTTCAATCAAACAGTGTCAAATATTTAACTCTGTATGGTTCGCGCAGTACATAGTCAATAATTTGCACGAAATAGAACACTCACGTCATCACCGTGATTTTCACTCCCACCGTGAGTTCTGTCGCTTAATTCCGGGCCCTTCCGGCTCGAGCAAAGCGTTATCTCCCAGTCACCTCGGCGTGATCTTGGCTTCCGATTGCCGCATCGGCAGCCCCTGGAAAGTCTGCTTCTCCTCAGCGGAGGACAATGGGCGTCTTTGTGAACATCGCGTCTTAGTAGGAGACTGCCGCTCCAAGACGCTGTTTCTCCAACGCGCCTTCGGTTTAGGCCTGGCATGATTGCAAGCGCGCCCGCGTTTGTCATCCCTGGGATGAAAGGGCGCCCTTTGAGGCCGCTGCCAAGAAGTTCGCGGCGCTCTTGTTCCACTTTTCGACAGCTGCATCTCTCCTATAGGCCTCTCTTCGCGTGCGTTTCTCGCTCCCGCTGCTGTTTCACCAGCGCACGCGAAGAAACATAGCACCCGCGCTTCAATGAACCTCGCGATGCCGAACAAAGGAAACGTGGAGCACGATCAACTCCTCGCGACCTGTCATCTTCGCTGTTTTTACTGCCTCTTGTTTTTAGAGCTCGCAGTCGCAACTGCACTAACGGGCTCATTGTTCTTACGCGCGAAATGAAAGCCAGTGGAACAACCTATTCTTTAGCAGCGTTCGGGAAAGGTATGTTTGGCGTTGCACTCTCGAGCTAGCGGGCTTTTAACGGCATTCAACAGCTGCGCCCATTAAAAAGCCCGCGAAATATTATTGAAAGAAATTAAAAATGCTCGCCGCTCTGAAACACAGCCGGTGGTAACAATGGCTCCTAGACCGTCATTTACCACTCCTCCACCCACCCCCTCCCTTTTTTCCTTTCTCGTTTGCAATGAATAAGTGGCCGTATTCTTCTCTCGCCTGGCTGTACAGATTTCAGAGTCCTCTCCAGTTTTGCACAGACACATGAACGTCCCGATGACAGACAAGAGACCTTTGGTATCCCCACGATAACACGCCTGGCAGAACGGGTGTATGCAGGAACATACCCGGCAATTGGCCCGCAGCGCACAGACGTGACAGGTGCGAAGTGAGGGCAATAAAAAGCGTCGGGCGGGTCGTTTGAACATTTTGTAGTGATGAATGTTTGCCCTGCTCTAATGGAAAGGAAAATAAGTGTTTGGTTGACGTGCACTTGCGTTTTCAGTGACGAGGGCGTGCAGACCTCTGCAGGGTTGTGCCAGAAAGGGTTGGTTTTTAGCTCTGGAAAAGTTTTATTTTTGCTTCTTGGTTTAGGAAGAAAAAAAAACGCAAGCCAAACTTTTTTTCTCACAATGGACCCTATTAGGGTCAGTTTATGCAAATTCTTATGTTCAGCGAATCGTCTTGAATAGCCTAAAAGTGCCTCAATGAAAGATTCGCTCATAACCTGTTATGTTCTCTTTGAATTTGTTTTTTAAGGATTTTAAGCATCTAAGTATGGTACATGCTTATAGATTGCATCCAAGCGTGGTTATTTTTCTGATGTCCTCGTTATTGCTGTTGTTCTTATTTCACGTCGACAAGCCCCCGACGCCTCCTCTGAAGACCTGCCTGATCTTGGAATGAGGGCACCGTTATCAGGTTTCTTGCTCTTCCTTCACTCAACGCTGCGGGCCAGAGTCCCGATGTAAGCAAACATGTGACGGGGTTCGGAGCTCAACGTGAGAGCCGCTTCTGTTTTCTCGCGGCTACGCCAGTCAGCTGGGCGACATAGCCCGCGACCCGTTTTCACAACCTTGGCCGCTCACACGCACTTGACGGGAGGCTCTGCCTCGCGTGTAAACAGAAGTCTCGGGGGAGTCTGCGGATGAGAAACAATGGCGGATGATTGGAGAAGAAAGGCAGCGGCAAGCATGCCGTTTGGCCAGTTGTGCTTTGCGAAGGAATGCCTGTAACAAGCGCAGCTCGCTCAGGTTTTGACAGCCGATGGTAAGCGAAGCTTGGTCCTATTTTCTTCAACATTGTTTCTGTAGCAGTCGTGTCTGACCCTAGTTCGTGAAAGAGAAATTTAATGTTTCAAAGTTGTCTGTTGGCCATACCTTTTTGCCTCCCAGATTGAGTGTGTTTCTCTGGATACTACCGATGCCTGCATCCGTGAAAGTTACTGAACATTTTCTATATTTCTGTGCGAGGCCATTCGGCGTTGAGGTACGTGTTCCTAATTATGTTAATTAAAGATGTGTGCGCCTTTCGTGGCCACTCGTACAGAGACTATTTAAAGTGCACGGAGTTCCTCAAAGTCGCTTTATCTGAAGCTAGAGCGATCGTGCCATAGCCATGGTAGCAACTGCACTTCAAGGATTAGACTTTGCGAAATTGGGCCGAATGGAGCTGAAAATTTTCGAGATTTGCGAATTTTCGACATTTGCCACGATTTTTAACAATACTGCGTTCGTGCCTGCAAAAACAATCGCAATAAAAATTGTCGCAGCTTGCACTTGTTGTGCAAGGCCGGAGAAACAGCGAAGCTCGGGGTCTGCATAGCTTCTCCCCAAACTGACAGCGTATTCCAGGAGAGAGGGAGCATCCGGGCCCCAGCAGTGCAAAGCCGCTTTGGACGGCACTGCAAGGCAGGGACCATAAAACTATTTACAGAGTTTTATTCAGTGGCAATCGTCGTCATCCCTTTTGTCGTCGCCTTCCTAACGGCACAGCCGCGTAGGGCAAATCCTCTTGTAGCAGTCGCTTCGGTAGACCTGCACTCCTTCGTCAGCTGGTACGGTGGCCGTCTCTACGTGTGGATTGTGAAGGGATGGCTTTACAGATTCGTCGTCGTCTTCTTCGGCGCTGCAGACCCGTGGCGAGCCGTTCGCTACACGACGACGACAACGAATGCGGGAGCCCACGCGTAAGCTTACGCACAAGCCTCGACTACCGTCCGCGGCTCCGCGAGGCACGCCCTCACGTGCGCTCGGTGTTTTCTGTCCCCGACGGACAGATTTGTGTCGGCATAAGCCGCTCTGCTGTCAAAAAAAAAAAAAAAAAATCAAATCAGCCCCGTGGAACTCGTGGGTGGGGGCGGATTCCCGGCATGCCCAGCAGCATTCATCGGGCGTTCCGCCTAGGCGGTGGCCAGAGAGAGACGTGCGGGGTAAGCCGTTGCGACGTCTGCGATGAAAACCCTTTCGCGACGGCCGCATGCACCCGGAATACGCGAATGTCGCACCCCTCCTCGCCGTTCCGAAAAAGGTCCCGCCGCGCACCCTACTTTTGCTATTTTCGGAGGCGCTCTGTATTTATAGTTGCCGCCATGACAATTTATGCCTTTCATTCGCGTCCCTTTTGTTGCTGAATTCACGGCGACGCGACCCAGAAAAGAAAAGGAGCCGTCTGTCTGGGCCTCCCCTTCTTCGGGTGCATGCTTTCGTGTGTGTGTTTTGCGTCTTTCTTATGGCGCGCGCCTCAGTGGCACTGCGGAAATCTATTGCTGCGCCCCTTAAGCGTGCCACCCGGCTGACGGTGATTGGCGTGTAACTGCAGTTGTCGCCGAAGCAGAGGCAGCGATTAAAGCAATACGCCTAACTAGCGGCCTGAGTCAGCCTGTGTCGGTGAACTTCTTGCTATGTACTGAATATAGCCTACACTCTAAGAAGTCCCCGTTGGTCGTCTTCACCACGGCGCTCCAGAATGACCAATCGAAGTGGGCTAGTGTGCAAATTAGGCGAATGACATGGCCGAGCATTCAATGCGCGTGAAACCGTGAATCTGCACATGAACACTAGGCAATGCAAAACGCCATTCACTCTTTGCGTGCTGTCCCTGCGTACAGGCACGTTTTTTTAGTTAAATCTTATGTTGGGCTTCGTCATTCGCCGATTTCGCACACTAGGCCACTTCGATTGGTCATGCTGGAGCGCCGAGGTGAAGACGACCTACGGGGACTTCTTAGAGTGTAGGCTGCAATGCAGTATGCAGTGCAGTAGACTGCAATGCAATATGCGCCGTTCGACCCTAGTCCGTGCGCACATGTCGGTAAACGCAATCTTGGGAATACTGCGGGAAATATTTCTCCGTTAGTGCTCCGTCTCTTCAAAGATCGGCAAAACATGACCACGCACGCAAAACGTAAAACGATAAAGCGCATTCAACGCTTCTCTCTCCCTCGGGATTGTCAGTTGTTGAATTTTGTTTGCGTTTTATTTTGCAGTTTTTCTTTTGCGACGAGCATATACATTGCACGGTGTGCGGAACGTATAATTTGGGGCAACATTGTTTGCCCAAGGAAAGCTATGTGCGCTCTTTCTCACGCGATGCTTATCTCTTCCGCTATTGCCGTACTTAGAGCAATCTCTTTTTATTTGGACAACACAGCAATGCGGAGCCGGGTTTGACGAGCACAGTAGCGGGATTGCGAGGACTTGTCGTGCCTAAGGGGTATTCTTCGTGGCGGAGGGGCAGTCTGTTAATTTTTACCCATAAAATTTGGTCCTGTCGTCACAAGCATGACCATTTGCGACAAGATTTAGAAGCCGGTTTACCGATAGCTGACGCGCCGCTGTCCTAATTGTGGGCAAGGTACAGTCGCCAAAACGCTTGTCTGCAACACAGCTTTCGTACTTTTAGCCTTACTTATCCTGCCTCGCCCTAGAGGGATTTGAAGAAAACTACTGCGGCGTTCTGAAGTCTAAGCACACTTTTTTTTTTAAATCTCCAACATGTTTGTGAAGAGTATGTTTCGACAGTTTTCAGATGTAACTAGGTGAAGTTGAAATCGCTGTTATAGACAAGCGTCTTACAGACAGACTATTAGTACTTTCCTGCAGTTTTTACATGGGCGGTGCATTACACGTCGCTTTAGACTGCAAAAACAAAAAAAACTGGCACCCACGCAAAACGCAGCCGGGGGAAGTTACCCCGTTAACGCGACTAAACTAAGCTAGCTTCTCACCATGACCC